>NC_056734.1:982718455-982970955 GCF_019279795.1 Protopterus annectens | reverse complement strand
GGAATGATCGCAAGGTTAACCCTATAGATCTCAACACTTCATTAAAAAAATGTAACTGGGAGCCACTACACTCCTTTGACTTGGACCAAGCAGTGAACTATTTTAATACTACTTTCACTAAGGTCCTTGACCCAATAGCCCCCATAAGAACAATTAGAGCTAAACATCGCTCTGTTCCATGGCTTTCTAAGTCCACTAGAGCCCTATTAAAATCCAGAGATAAAGCTTGGAAAACATGGAAGAAAGACAACACAAGTCTTTCTAAACAAAACTTTCAACATCTTAGAAACCAGGTTAAACAGCAAACCAAGGTTGATAAACAGAACTACTACCTAAATATCCAAAACAAATACTCCAACAACCCTCAAAGGTTCTGTCATGCAATTAACTCCCTACTAAAACCAGGTAAAACCACCACACCCACTCCCACCTCAACCTCCACAAATACTGATAGCAGGATTCAACCAACACTTTACTGAACCCATTACTTCTCTATCTACTCAACTATACAGAAATAACTACACACCCATGCCAACTGCCCCCAAAAACTCTTCTCCCCTCACCTTCTCACCCATCCCAACCTCTACAATAAAGAAATACCTCTTAAAACTGAAACCTACTACTCTTGCAGCAGATGGTTTACCAGCACATTTCCTAAAAATGGCTGTCTACTCCATATGCTACCCAGTCTCAATCCTTATCAACCGCTCTATACAGGAATCTTATATCCCTCGTCTGTGGAAAATCTTTTACATAATCCCCCTTTATAAGGGTAGGACCTCTTATGACTTCTCCAACTACCATTCCATTGTCATCCTGCCTCCTTTATCAAAGATACTAGAGAAATGCATACACTCTCAAGTCATGCATTTCCTAAACTCAAACAATCTCCTCTCCTCTACACAACATGGTTTCCGCTCACACCATAGTACAACCACAGCTCTTCTGTCCTTCAAAAACCTGGTTAACCAGCATAGGAATAACAACAGATTTGTATCTGCTATATTCTTTGACCTCTCAAAAGCATTTGACATGGTTTTCCACCCCATACTAATAGATACTCTAACCTCTTTAGCCTTCACCTCTAACACTATTAATTGGTTTAAAAATTACCTTTCAGAGCACCAACAAGCTGTCCAGTGGCAAGGAGTTTTATCACCTCTGCTCCCAACCACCGTTGGTGTACCCCAAGGCTTCATATTGGGCCCACTACTCTTTTCTATCTTCACCAACAACCTAGATACCTCCACCCTGCTGGCCTCACTAATCCAGTATGCAGATGATTCCAACCTAATCTGCTCAACCCCATCTCTCACCATCCTACAGCAGCTCGCCCAGGAATCATTTGCCTCAGTAAAAAGGTGGATGACTAATATTCAACTCATCTTAAATTCTAACAAAACAAAACTACTTGTATTCACCCCAAACAAATCAAAAATTTCTCCACTTTCCTTCTCTATCTCTTCCAGTAATGGTGCCGTCATTTCACCCTCCCTACCAAGCTCCTTGATGTCGAAATAGACAGCAACCTCCACTTTGACATCCATATCTCAAACTATAAAAAAAGTTATACTAAAAAATGGGTTCCTTATATAGACAAAAAAAAAACTTTCTATCAGATCAGGCTAAAGTCACCCTAGCTCAAACCCACCTTCTTTGTACACTAATGTATGCAGCCCCAATTCTCACTTATGTCAGGAAATCTGAACTAGACAAACTTGAGTCCTGCTATAACAAAATTGCCAAGTTTGCTACAAATTCCCCATTCAGAACCCATCACTGCATACCTCGTAGGAAACTCCAGTGGCTTCTACAGCTACTACTCTATCACCAACTTGTCATAGCCTACAATAACCTAAAACAACCTGACAAAACTCCCACACTAAAGCAACTACTGACCAACTACACTCCAAATCACCCACTCCGCTCTGCCAATAAATCACTCCTCACTATTACCTCAGCTAACAACACAGCCGGCAAAGCCCTATTTTCACACATTACAGCTAAAACTTGGAATAATCTCCCCACATCTGTGACTGCTGCAGCAAATACTACTCAGTTGAAAAAACACCCTTAAGGCCCATCTCATAAGCTCTTGGCTATGTCCATGTGTCGCATAGTCCTAAACTCTCCTACCTCTGCACTATCTCTACTTTTCTTTTGTCTATGCCCAGTAAGCATGGTTCTTCCAAATGTGATCCCCTGACAAAGTGGTGTTAATACTTGTAATCTCTGTTTCTCACTACAAACAGAATGTACATATGTAAATATTTTACTACTTTGAATAGTCTGTATTGCCTTCCATCTCTCACTAGATAATACTTGTAGAACAAATGCCTTTTCTACACATTGTATAATATTAGTATAACTGTAATGTGCCATTTTTGATGTAAGTATTGCTGTAATGTACTATTTGAATTGTTTGTACTGTTTCTCCATCTCTCACTAGATACTACTAGTAGAACAATGCCAATTTGAATAGTCTGTATTGTCTTCCATCTCTCACTAGATAAATACTACTAGTAGAACAAATGCTTTTTCTACACTTTGTATAATATTAGTATTGCTGTAATGTGTTATTTTTGATGTAAGTATTACTGTAATGTGCTATTTTTTGATGTACGTGGAGCTTTTCTCCCCAGGCCTCTGCTGAAAATGGACCTCGTCCAGTTAGACCTTCCCGGTTAACAAAAATAAAATCAAATAAAAATAAATAAGTAAGGGATGGCTGTGTGTGTGTGTGTGTGTGTGTGTGTGTGTGTGTGTGTGTGTGTGTGTGTGTGTGTGTGTGTGTGTGTGTGTGTGTTTGTTTGTGTGTGTGTTCCAAGTAAGGGGGTAGACGTGTGTGTGTGTGTGTTCAAGTAAGGGGTGGATGGGTGTGTGTGTTCCAAGTAAGGGGTGGACGTTTCTGTGTGTGTGTGTGTGTGTGTGTGTGTGTGTGTGTGTGTGTGTGTTCCAAGTAAGGGGTGGGTGTGTGTGTGTTCCAAGTAAGGGGTGGACGTTTGTGTGTGTGTGTTCCAAGTAAGATGTGTGTGTGTGTGTGTGTGTGTGTGTGTGTGTGTGTGTGTGTGTGTGTGTGTGTGTGTGTGTGTGTTCCAAGTAAGGTGTGTTTGTGTGTGTGTGTGTTCCAAGTAAGGGGTGGGTGTGTGTGTGTTCCAAGTAAGGGGAGGGTGTGAGTGTATGTGTGTGTGTGTGTGTGTGTGTGTGTGTGTGTGATTGTGTTTTCCATGTAAGATGTGTGTGTGTGTGTGTGTGTGTGTGTGTGTGTGTGTGTGTGTGTGTGTGTGTGTGTGTGTGTGTGTGTGTGTGTGTGTGTGTGTTCTAAGTAAGGGGGTGGGTGAGTTTGTGTGTGTGTGGGGGGGTCCAAGTAAGGTAGGTGTGTGTTTGTGTGTGTGTGTGTGTGTGTGTGTGTGATTGTGTTTCCAAGTAAGGTGTCTGTGTTCCAAGTAAGGTGTGCATGCTCCAATTAAGGGATGTGTGTGTATGTGTGTGTGTGTGTGTGTGTGTGTGTGTGTGTGTGTGTGTGTGTGTGTGTGTGTTACAAGTAAGGTGTGTATGTGTGTGTGTTCTAAGTAAGGGGTGGGTGAGTTTGTGTGTGGGGGGTTCCAAGTAAGGTAAGTGTGTGTTTGTGTGTGTGATTGTGTTTTCCAAGTAAGGTGTGCGTGTTCCAATTAAGGGATGGGTATGTGTGTGTGTTCAAGTAAGGGGTGTGTGTGTGTGTGTGTGTGTGTGTGTGTGTGTGTGTGTGTGTGTATGTGTGTTCCAAGTAAGGGGTCGATGGGTGTGTGTGTCTTCTAAGTAAGGGGGTGGGTGAGTGTGTGTGTGTGTGTGTTCCAAGTAAGGTAGGTGTGTGTGTGTGTGTGTGTGTGTGTGTTCCAAGTAAGGTTGATGGGTGTTTGTGTGTGTGTTTGTGTTCCAAGTAAGATGTGTGTGTGTGTGTGTGTGTGTGTGTGTGTGTGTGTGTGTGTGTGTGTGTGTGTGTGTGTGTGTGTGTGTGTGTGTGTGTGTGTGTGTGTGTGTGTTCCAGGTAAGGGGTGTATGTGTATTTGTGTGTGTAAAATGCCCCAGTTAGGTATACCTGGTGGTTAGTGTTACTTGGGCTCAAACCCTGTACCTTAGGTATAAGGAACAAGAGTCCGGATTCTCTACCTTCACCACCACAGCTTTCAACTGTCCAGATTTTCTGGAATGTTTGACTCATACTTTTGGTCTGTTCCCCTTAAAGTCTGTGGTTTTCTGGCAAATCATTTAGAACTGAATTCACTAAATAATGGCAGCCATTTACATTTCAGTCTTCCTATGTTTCAGGAAATGCATAGTAACACAAAACATTTTATTCTAGCAACTTTCTAAGATTATACAAGCAATGTTTAAAATGTGTCCCTGGTTTTGAATCGTTACCCCCCCCCCCCCTCGGTACAATAAATGTTGTCATTTTTCCAGATTTCTTGGGCTGTAAAGTTGAGAGATATAGTTGAATGTCAAGTGGATTTTACAAGGAGCCGAGAGCTTCAGGGGAAGAAAAATTTAATGCTGCTTATGCCAAATCTGTTTGCATTGTTAGTAGCACAACAGGTAGTGTACTTGCTTGTAATGCAGAAGGCTATGGGTTCTACTCACATAGTATGTACAGTAGATGGATTGCTGATGCTGTACTGTGTTATACCTTAAATGGGGTGGATGCCGCAGTCCTGAGAATGTCCTTCTTTGGAGAAGATACCTAGTAACTATGAACCTGTTATCAGTTGCCATCCATTCCCTATTGCAATATTACTAGCTTATCAAACATAGGCAATTTATTTTTCAAGAGCAACAGGTACTTTATTTGTAGATGAAACAATGAAATATAAAGTTGTTTGCTAGCAGCAACCTCTTTATTAGTTACAGATCTCTTTAATGTGAAATTATTTAATGACTTTTACATCTGCAGAGATTATGCATATTTACCGATATTGGTAGATTGTAGTGACAAAAGTTTGAGTTGACTTTTATGATGGAAATGTTCTTAATTGAGCAGTTTTGTCATTATTGCTTCATACATTTTATTTCATTGCTTACTGGAAAAATGTTCAAAGCAATACCTTTAAAACACGCTCTAACAAGTATGCTGTATTATACAAGAAATGTAATTTAATACAATCAGGAAGGTGAATCAAAGAACATATGTATGTTTGCATGGTCCTAAATATTTGTGCAAGGGGGCTATGATTTGAAAACAGCCCAAAGATAAACTTTATCCGCCACTGGCCAGATGCATTTTCTTTGAATTGGGTTTCAATGCTTTTCAATGAATATTAGTTTCAAGGGCAGATAAGCTTTAATGCTAAGTCTGTTTTCATTGTGAGACTGTTTTGTCTTATTTATTAGATGTCTGTCAGTGTCTGTGCTATAAAATTTAAAATAAAAGTTGTAAATGAATCCAAATAATCATTGCAGTAGTAAAGCATAAAACAGTATGCACATTACAGTGTGTATGATAAATGGGGAGAAATAGCTAAGAAACAGGACACTGGAATGACAGCAGGGGGGAGTTTGAACATGCTTTTGTGATAAGGGAGGGGTAGAAAACTCAGACAGCCCCGGACGGCACAAACTCTAGATATACCACTGGCTGTATCCATGCCTTTCAGAATACAAACACATTTCTAATTTGAAATACAGAAATCCATTTTTTCATTTGCAATGTCTGAAATAATTCTACTTGAAAAAATCCATTTCGATACTTATATTATTTGGTATTTTGATAAAAACCCTCCAGTTTCTGCAAGCACTCATTTCCCTGGAAAGCATCTGTACATGTATGGTCACAAAGACCTGGTCCAAGACCAATAAGAGTGCTCTCTCTGTACTGGGTTTCTGTACTTACCACATGTTCAGGCTCAATACATTACATGATGGCACTAAAAATGGCAATTTCTCCATGTTAAACAAACAAAAAAAAATCACATGCAGCCTTGGTAGATAAACCTAGAACTCCTCCTCTCCTTCAAATGTACTTACTCTTACTAAAATTCTTTGCCATATCATAGATAACATTAGGACTCCATATATATCCCTTCAGCCCATGCCTCCTGTCTAACTAGTAATGAGTCCCTATACATTACACTAAATATTCTCTTAGGAGACTTCAGCTATCCCTCCACTATTCTCGGACATTTGAGGACTTCAACAATACAAAATGTCTGGACCAGTCACTCCACTCCCAACCAAGGGTGATAAAATCCTGGAGTTGGTGCTTACCAATATGGGGCAACTTTGCTCACCACCAATTGTAACTTCCTCTGTGGTTTAATAGGATCAAAATCAGTTACATTCATCATATGCCTGAAGCTGTAAACTACTTTTAATACCTTGGTATTCAGAGATTATGCTAAGGATAAACTACTAAAACTGAATGATGACCTGGTTTAATTCAAAAGACTCCTCCATCTTGATGTCCCTACTGGTTATATGGAATCCTTTGCTGCTAAATTCTATGAACATGTAGATAGCTGCATATATGCATCTGTCCCCCTCAGAAGTAAATATGACAAATTAAAAAAATAAACACATATGGTTAAATCCTAATATAAAAAGGGCTCTGTAATAAAATTAAAAAAAATCATTGCATGAAAAAAATAAATATAACTCTCAAGATGGAAATAATACAGTTGCTAAAGTTAACAAGAATGTCTAGATTTTGATCAAATCAACCAAAGGCAGATATGAGTTAAAAATAGTCACCCAAATCCAATCTACTACCACACAAATTTAGTTCAAAAATCACCACATTTTCCACTCCTCTATTTCCCAGATTACAAACCCGCACCTACACCCCCAAATCTCCCCCAAACAGGTCCTCAGGGTATTATCCAAGGCTAAGAACACTACTTCTATGGGAGTGGATAACATACTGAGCTGCTTGTTGGTCAGTCTGAAACATGACTTGTTAGAACCCCTATAGAGGCTATTCAGTATCAGCATCCAAACAGGCCTTTTGCCAGTTGAATAGAGGACAGAAACAGCCATCCCCTTACAAAAAGGTGTTTTTTGGGAGATTTAGGGGGTGTAGATGCTGATATGTGATCTGGGAGATATAGTAGTGGAGAATGTGGTGATGTTTGACTCATAGGAAAGACCAGCTTTATCTGTATGCCTATGGAAAGGATCATTATGTAATTATTAAATACAGAGGGAGTTGACCTACAAACTCAAGCCATTTCAGATTCATCAAGGGCAGATCCTGCTTACTTAATCTTGTGAACTTCTTCAAGAAGATTAATAAAGAAATGGATAAGGACAAGTCAGCACAGACTGCATATCTTGACCTCGCAAAGGCATTCAGCACCATCCCTCCCTTGGGTGTTTTACATAAACTATGCCAGCTAAATATAAATCACTATGTAACTCACTGGAGATCAAATTGGTTCATAAATAGAATCCAGGAAATTAAAGTAGGTGGTTCTACCTCCTTCAGTAGACCTATCATTAGCAGTATACCCCCCAGGGTTCATTCCTTGGGCCACTCCTGTTTAGCATTTACTTCTCATAGGTCAAAGTATATGATAAGAGTTCATGGTTGACCAAGTCTGTAGATGACTGTAAACGTGGTACCATCATAAACTTCCTAGATAATACCAAAATACTTTGAGGTCCTTCCCAGAACTGAAAGCTGATCTCAAATCAATAAACTAAACCTAAACACTATTAAATGTATAATCATATTGACAACAGCACCCCTGAAAAGTTGACTTTAGTCAGGGATTTGGGAACATGTGGACAAAGAATAATTCTTTGATCACCGTGTATCCACTATTGTAAAGAATTCCTTGTTCAATGCATAGCTTATATCTAAAGATGTGACATCCAGGGATGTAACGATTCCACTGTACTCTGCTCTTATTAGGCTGATCATTGAATGCACGTTCATTACGTACTTGTCCAAACACTTGTTAAAACTGGAGTGACCACAATGCATTTTGACAAAATAAAATAAAATCCATGACCTAAATCATAAAAATGTGCAGATCATCCCAAAGTCTTGTGTCTTTTCTTGGTATCATGCAAACTGCTAAAAAGCAACCTCTGCCTCACCCACAGAATATCAAAAAACCCTTTCCTGTCAGACCTATTTATTGCAAGTCCAATGGCTCATTGAACACCTTCTCAAGGGATCTCAATCTCTTTTGCAACATACTGTAAATAGAACATGTTGGAGGGAAGTAGCACTTCCAAATAACCAACTCCACTCCACATACAACAAAGTACTTACCTTATTCAATTCAAAGATAATTTGGACAAATGGATGGGAAACCATAAATTCAAAACAGTGTAACAAACTTCTCTGTGTAGAAGATTTTCAATCCCTATATATCTAGTTAATCACTGTATATTAATCAGATCAGATAATGATAGTAGAAGTGTCAAACTTAAACTCGTCCTAAGTTAAAAAAATAATAAAAAATATATAATATGAAATATTATACAGAATTACTAAGTATTCAAAAATAATCCAAGCAGGGTAGGCAGTCTGTTTCCTGTCGAAAATCCTTTATTAAGTACACAGACAAGCGATCAAAGTAAAACAAAAATAACAGAGTAATAGCTTCCTCACAAACTTTCTAACTATATATATATATATATATATATATATATATATATATATATATATACTTTTTACTTTTTATCAGGCAAGGAAGTGGTTTATTGAGCTGTAAAAGAAAATGTTATTGGTATATATGTTAAATTCACATCCCTTTCCCCATCAATGTGACATTCGAGCTGGTCCTGCCCTACTTAGCAGTGGTCATAATAATATAACCCTTATGTATTTAGCATCCATATCACTCATGGATAGGGACAGCAGGTAAATATCCCAACATATGTTTGTTCTTCCCACCTCTGGGTTATTTTGTACACAAAATATAAGCGCTAAAAGCTACCATGGGAATGTAAAGCTAGGGTTCTTAAGATCATCACAATCAATAGCCTAGTAAGTACCAATGAACCTAAAATAATGCATTTTAATAACTGAGGAAGAAATAACTGAATTAAGCTCAGGATCTGGGACTCCAGAACCCATGGAGTTCTACATGTTCTGAAGAGCATATTACAGCTTTTTAAACTTCTTCTGACCTTGTGAGGAGCTGAAGAAAAAATATGAGCAAGGAAAGTAATTCATTCTTTTTGTTGCTTTATTTCAAGAAAGAAATAAGTTGTATACAAGACTTAATGTGCTAAGTTGACAAAATAGCCATTCACAAGAAATACTCTTGCAAGGATACATAAATGATATCAGTGACTATTATTTGACTTCCTAACCCCATTCCAAAGAAAAAAGTCACTTTATGTGTAACACCCTCTTGTGTTAGAAGTGGTTGAAAGTGAAAGCACAAATGGCTGCAGTCATATACACTTTACCAAACTAACATATGACCAAAACTGAAAACAATGAGATGACAACATTGAAACTACAGAACAGCGAATTTCACAAAAGTGACAAGATCGAAACACATTCAATTCATTACAGGAGAAATAAACTTCTGTCTCTTTAAACTACACTGTGGTTTACAGCAACTTCTGTGAGAAACACAGAGTACTTTCCAGATGATGATCATTCCAGTGAAATGATGAATGCATTGCTCTGTTTAGCTTCATGACAACCTTTTACTACATTTTTGTGCACCCCCTGAGAATTATATATACCAACTCCTAGATCGCACTACAGTAGGGAAAAGGGTGAATTTTTCGATCCTCACTGTACCATGGTCTCCAGTCAAAAGCTACGAGGTTCCAAAAAACTAATTATGTGTAACATCTGCATCTGGTTTTATGGTGTCTTGAGTTTCAGGTTTGTGAATGTTTGTTGTTGTGTTGTTTCGGTGTTATCGTCTCTTTGTTTTCAATTCATATGTTAATTTGGTAAACTGAAGTAGACCCAAATACACACACACATACATATATATGTTGCTGCTTGAACATATATTATGCTTCCTTACTACAATCCATAGAAGACAGCCACTGTATGTGTACCTGTCTCTCAGACTCGTACAAAACTGAAAAAAAAAATGTTGTTGGTGTAAATTTGTGTCTGCCTAGCCAGCCATCATGACTAGTCTTAAAGTGAGCCAAAGTAGTACTTAAATCTGCAGTGGCAACTTATTCCATAAACTGGGAATAAATACTCGGTGTTAGAAACATATCATTTCCAGAAAGTCTTCTTTGTTTTCATGTAGATTTAGGTCTCTATTGTGGGTGTTTTCTAAAGCACTGGCTTTACAAAGAAATAGGAAGTCAAATTGGACTGGGTCTTTTCATGGCTTGAAAAGACAGAGGTCACCTTGCATATCCATAAGGCCATTATTTATAAAGAAAGTTGTACAGATCTTTCACGATAATTGATTTAAGAACTTTAATTATCTTTTCCATTTGAGCAATATGCTTGGATTTTATATGATTCTGGGTTCGGTAAGGGAAGAATACAGGGCTAGGATGATGACTGCCTCTTGAAGTTATTCCCTCGATAATTACCTGTACTAGATAAAAGGGTTTCCTAATTATGGTGGAAGCTCGATGGTAGAGTAAGAAAGAGTTCTCCACATAAGTACCCAGGTCTCTCATAACACTTTGTGTCTGAAAGGGAGTATCATTTATAATATATGAAGTAGGAACAGATTCTGTTGAATGATACCACACTGCACATTTTTTTGCCTCTGACTTTAGACCGTTTGTGCTAAATCAGGTATGTGCATATTCTAACCCTTGCTGGAGCTATTTAGTATCAATAGATGAGTGGATGACTGTATCCAGCTTGCAGTCATTAGCAAGCTTGGTCAACCACACTGCTGGGGTATTGACTTGGATGTCTGCAAAATAAATACCAAACAGAAAAGGTCTTGGATTCCTGTAGCACCCCAATTGATATTTCATTCAGAAAGTGTACCAGCAACTTTCACAACCTGGGATGTGTTGGATATCAAATTTGGAATCTAGTGGACAATGTAGATGTTACATTATGTTTGTTTAATTTTTCAATAATTCCATCATGGGGAATAGTATCAAAAGCTTTGGCCTAGACAAGATAAACAGTGTGCAGAAAGTGACCACTGTCCACATCCTCTGTAACCTTATCAAACAAGCTTTGTATGTTCAGGAGGCAGGACCTGCTTTTCACAAAACCAGACTGAATTGGAGACTAGATCAGTTAAGTTGTCTATGTCTGCATAAATGGGTGAATTTATGTATTTATTTACAGTGGATATAAAAAGTTTACACACCCCTGTTAAAATGTCAGGTTTTTGTGACATAAAAAATGAGACCACAATAAATCATTTCAAAACTTTTTCCACCTTTAACGTGACCTATAACTTGTACAATTCAATTGGAAAAACAAATCTGTTAGAGGAAAAAATATAAAAAATAAAAAAAGTATGATACGTTGGTTGCATAAGTGTGCACACCCTTAAACTAATACTTTGTTGTGTGTGCACACCCTTAAACTAATACTTTGTTGAAGCACTTTTTGTTTTAATTACAGCATTCAGTTGGATTGGAATCCAGTGGACAATGTAGATGTTACATTATGTTTGTTTAATTTTTCAATAATTCCATCATGGGGAATAGTATCAAAAGCTTTGGCCTAAACAAGATAAACAGTGTGCAGAAAGTGACCACTGTCCACATCCTCTGTAACCTTATCAAACAAGCTTTGTATGTTCAGGAGGCAGGACCTGCTTTTCACAAAACCAGACTGAATTGATGGCTAGATCAGTTAAGTTGTCTGTCTGCATAAATGAGTGAATTTATGTATTTATTTACAGTGGATATAAAAAGTTTACACACCCCTGTTAAAATGTCAGGTTTTTGTGACATAAAAAATGAGACCACAATAAATCATTTCAAAACTTTTTCCACCTTTAACGTGACCTATAACCTGTACAATTCAATTGGAAAAACAAATCTGTTAGAGGAAAAAATATAAAAAATAAAAAAAGTATGATACGCTGGTTGCATAAGTGTGCACACCCTTAAACTAATACTTTGTTGTGTGTGCACACCCTTAAACTAATACTTTGTTGAAGCACTTTTTGTTTTAATTACAACATTCAGTCTTCTTGGGTACACACTTCCCATGAATTAAAGAGACTCTGATTAACCCCAAATAAAGTTCAGCTGTCCTGGTAGGATTTTCCTGACATTTACTCAGTTGCCTGCTACAGCAATAGCCATGGTTTGCAGAGAGCTTACAAAGCATCAGAGGGATCTTATTGTTGAAAGGTATCAGTCAAGAGAAGGGTACAAAAAAATTTCCACAGCATTGGATGTACCATGGAACACAGTGAAGACAGTCATCAAAAAGTGGAGAAAATATGGGACAACAGTATCATTGCAAAGAACTGGACGTCCCTCCAAAATTGATGAAAAGACAAGATGAAAACTGGTCAGTGAGGCTGCCAAGAGACCTACAGCAACACTGAAGGAGCTGCAGGAATTTCTGGCAAGTGGTTGTGTACTATATGTGACAATCTCCCATATTCTCCATATGTCTGGGCTATGGGGTAGGGTTGCAAGACAGAAGCCTTTTCTTACACAGAAAAACATCCAGGCCCAGCTAAAATTTTCAAAACAATACATCAGGTCTCCCAAAAGCATGTGGGAAAATATGTTATGGCCTGATGAGACCAAGGTTGAACTTTTTGGCCACAATTCCAACATGTATGTTTGGCGCAAAAACAACACTTCGCATCATCAAAAGAACACCATCCCCACAGTGAAGCATGGTTGTGGCAGTATCATGCTTTGAGGTTGCTTTTTTTCAGCTGGAACTAGGGCTTTAGTAAAGGTGGAGGGAATTATGAACATTTCCAAATACCAGTCACTTTTGGCCCAAAACCTTCAGGCATCTGCTAGAAAGCTAAAGATGAAGAGGAATTTCACCTTTCAACCCAACAATGACCCCAAGCATACATCCAAATCAACAAAAGAATGGCTTCACCAGAAGAAAATAAGTTTTGGAATGGCCCAGCCACAGCCCAGACCTAAATCCAATAGAAAATCTGTGGGGTGACCTGAAGAGGGCTGTGCAAAAGAGGTTCCCTTGTAATCTGACAGATTTGGAGCGCTTTTGCAAGTAAGAGTGGGCAAAAATTGCCAAGTCAAGATGGGCCATGCTTATAGACTCTTACCCAAGAAGACTGAATGCTGTAATTAAATCAAAAGGTGCTTCAACAAAGTATTAATTTAAGTGTGTGCACACACAACAAAGTATTAGTTTAAGGGTGGGCACACTTATGCAACCAGTGTATTGTACATTTTTTTTATTTTTTATATTTTTCCCCTAACAGATTTGCTTGTTTTTCAATTGAATTGCACAGGTTATAGGTCACATTAAAGGTGGGAAAAGTTTTGAAATTATTTATTATGGTCTCATTTTTTTATATCACAAAAATCTGGCATTTTAACAGGGGTGTGTAAACTTTTTATATCCACTGTATATTTGTTTACCAGGGTCAAAATTAACTAATTTCTGGCTCAGTCTGAGCGAAATACAAAACTTTTCACAAAATGAAATGAATAAATGTAAGCAATAACAGAGTACTTTAGACTAACTGTGTACATACATTATAGTGAACAAGCATGGTGCAATGTACAATCAAGCAGAGTGTAATGTGCAGTATATACATTCGTTTCTTAAGTGCATCAATCTTCAGTGAATCTTGAGAGAGGAAAAAAGACTTGGAAAGGAGACAGTTTAGGTGATATATCCTGTGCTGAAGCAGGAGCGTTTGACTTGTATGAAGTGCTTTTTGAGTTGCATTCTGAATTTGGAATAAGTGTTGCTTTCCTTAATGTCAATTCGGAGAGCTTGACAAAGAGTAGGTGCCTGAGAGGAGAAAGCAGTGCAGTGCTGTTGAGTTTCATTTTATTGGTGATGAGAGTTGGTGAGGCTTGTCAGTAGTGTCTCAGGTTGTATGGGGAGTTTTTTTCATGAAGTCTAGCTACAAGTCGAGTAAATGTGTGGAGTTGGAGTAGTTTGTAGAGTTGGGATCCTAAAATTAGATTAGATCTTTGTTTTCTGGGTACCCATTTGGCTTTTTTTTGGGTGATACAGTGATGCTTACAGACAGGTGAGTTTGTAATGAACTGGCAGATGCTGTTAGAGATAGTTTGGAGTGTGACATTGTTTGTCTTGGATTACCGGAGCCCATATTCAAGTTCTGAAAGAAGAAATCCTTTGCCAGTGGCTACTCTGGCTTGTTGGTTAAGTCCTTCTGTGAGACAGTCTATGGCTTTGCCTACAAGGCTGGTGAGGCTGATGGCCTATGTTTAGTTCGGTTTGTAGAGGGGCCACTCTTGTGTAAGGAAGTCACAGTGGCTGTTCTCCAGGTATCAGGCACAAACCCTGCAGACAAGCTGAGGTTGGACAGTTTAAGTAGGGCATACTTGGCACTGATGAGGATGCAACTTGATATGTCATCCAGTCCCATGGAAATATTTTTAGCCTTTGACAGGGGCAACTATGTAGTTAGGAGCAGAAAAGTTTAGCACTAAATTTGTCTGCTAGTGTATTGGCTGTATCATTGGGATCAGAATGTGTAATAATTCTAGGGATGAGATCAGTATATTGTTGGACATTATTCCTTCATTTTCTGATATAGCTGAAGAAAGACACATAGTTTCCTTTGGAATCTATGGCAGCCTTAAATTTCTATTTTGCTTTACATTTTCTAATAGTACTCTTGAATTTCTTGAAGGCATATTTCAGTGTGGTCTTGAAGGACTGAAGGCCTGGATGTTCTGTGACACATTTTGTCTTATTCGTTTGAAGGATAACTGTTTAAACTGAGCAAATGATAAAGAGGGTCAGTAACTTTTATCCAGCCACCCCCATCCCTACCAAGCAGTTATAGCCACTTCTGCGTTCAGTTCAGATGTCTGATTGTCATTAAGAAAATAACGATATAATATATTTTACTTTTTCTCCACACAAGCAGTTGCCACACATTAAAGTATTCCAAGTAGCTGCATACAAGCCACATTAGTCCTGCAGAGTTAGAATAATGAGCATACATTTTCTCCACAAACAGCCCTAGCAATTAAAGCTGCTTTTTTAATCATATCTTGAATGCCCAGTTAAGTAATTCATCTCAATTCATACATATGCACTCTAGTTTTGCAAAGCCAGATTTAAACTGAACAACCAAGAGGATCAGTTACTTTCATAGGTTCGCAGGTGTGTACTAGGCTAATGGCCCTGGAGCCTTTACAAGCCTAGCCCATAGGATTATCCTGGCATTGTGCCACCCAATCTTAGTTCCCAGTGCCTCTGTCAAGCAGAGCCACTGGAGTGAGCAGCGGGGTGAATTTTCTATTTCTCATCCACTCAAGATTTTTCTTGAAGAGGGCCAGTGAGACACTCTGCTTGACATGTATGGGAAGTCTATTCCATAGCATGGGCAGTCTCTAGGTTATGAACCTGTCCCTCCAGCTTGTTCTGTTGATTGCGGTAATGAGGTTGAGGTCTCTGGAGCTTGTAGTGTGGAGGGATTGGGATTTCTTTAGATGTAGCATTTCTAACAGAGCTGGGTCACATATGGCTTTGTAAGTCAAGCAGAGATCGCATCTAAGTAGGCGATATGAGACAGAGAATATCTGGAGTTTTTTGAGTCTGTCCATATAGGACAATTGTTTAAGGCCTGAGATCCTCTTTGTGAGGTATTTTTGTGGTCTCTCCAGTTGTTGTAGGTGTATAGTGAGGTACATGCCAAATGGGGCATTGTACTAGATGATTGGCCCAATGAGGGAAGAGTAAAAGTAGGCAATGACCTCATTTTTCCTGGGTGCAAAACCCTTAGTAATGAGATGTGTCACATAGAATGACTTTATGACCACAGTGGCAATGTGGTGGTCAAAAGAGAGGTTGCTGTCAACCTGTGTTCCCAGATCTTTTATGATGCCTTCTGTGTTCAGTGGACTACCATCACTGAGGTAATTCATGGGAACCGGGTTTTTCCCAAAGGAGATGCCGACACATTTTTTGGCATTGAGCTTAAGGCCATGGTTCTGACACCAGTCGGTGTCAGTGAGGCCTTTCTGTAGGATGTCAACATCACTTGGAGAGTTAATTATGGCTCCCAACTTGCAATCATCTGTGAACTTTCTCAGCCACAGACCCTGCTTCAGAGAAGTAGATATCAAACAGGAGAGGACCCAGGACCAAACCCTGTGGGACTCCACTTGTGACTGGTCGACAGTCTGACTTGGAGTCAGCTGCTTTCACACTGTGGGATCTATCTGTGAGCCAATTTGCAACCCACCTAGTGATATAGGGGTTGATGCCTAGCTAAGTGAGTTTTTCTATGATTCCTGAGTGGGGAATGGTATCAAAGGCCTTGGCCAGATCAAGGTAGGCTGTATGAATCACCTTGCTTTCATCCACAGCTCTGGTGACTGACTCAAAGAAGTCGACCAGGTTGAGTAGGCATGATCTACCCTTCACAAAACCAAACTGTGTGGGATCCAGAGTTTGGAGGTTCCCTATATCTTTGTTTATTAGGTCCATGATGATGCGTTCCATAGCTTTGCATATCAGACATGTCAGGCTAATGGGGTGATAGTTCACAGGGTCTGTAGTTGCTTCTCCTTTGTGGAGAGGGATGACTGTAGCAGTGTGAAATTCAGTAGGGACAAAGCCTGAGGTGAGGCTGTGATTGAACAGGACACACAAGTGAGTTGCCTGTTCACTCTGTAGTTCATGTAGAACACAGCCAGGGATATTCTCAGGTCCCATAGAAGATGCATTCCTGGCCTTGGACAGTGTTGTTTTAACCTGTGCAGCAGTAATACTGGGTGCCTGGCAATCTTCTGATATTGTGATTGGTCCTTTGGTGGGGGAAAGGGGGAAAGTTGGCACTGAATCTGTCAGCCAGTATATTGGCAATATCTGTTGGCTCAGTATAGGAGGTGCCATTGTGCAACAGCTCCGAGCAAATCTGGGTATTGCCGTGAAGATTCTTTACATAACTATAGAAGGCCTTGTTGTTGTCTTTACTATCTGCTGCAATTCTGTTTTCATAGCTAGCTTTAGAGGATTTGATGAGGGATCTCAACTTTTTGTTGAGGCTGATAAGGGAGCTTTTCCAGTCTTGGGACTTCATGTTATTTCTCATCAGTTTCTTCCTTCTGTTGTAGAGTTTGTTTATGGCAGCAGAACACCAGATTGACTTCCTTTTTTTGGAGGAGAGCATCATGGTTCTAATGGGTATGGCGAGATCCATGCATTTGTGTACGTGTTCATACAGGGCATTAGTGTATGATTCAATGGTCATGCAGCTGTTCTCCAATTGTATGGGTACTGTGAAGTTAGCCACCTCTGTTTTTAGGAGCCCAAAGTCAGCTTTGGAGAAGTTTTTCATGGTGGTTACCTTTGTGTGGGTGTGGATTTCCAAGGTCATTAGTTTGTGGTCAGATCTAATCAGGGAGGAGTTGACTGTTGGTACAGAGCAACAGTCACCCATGTTAGTAATGACCAGGTCAAGGATGTTGCTACCTCTAGTGGGGGTAAGAATGAGCTGGTCCAGGGCATTGGAATTAATGAATTCCAAGAAATGTTGGGCGAGTGTATTGGTACATGAGTAGTTTTCCCAGTTAATGGAGGGGTAGTTGAAGTCGCCCAGTATGAGAGTGTTAGGTTGGACCCTAATATTCTCCAGGGTGTTTAGGAATGTGGAGTGTGAGTCTTGGGTCATGGTTGGGACCTATAGCAGGCTACGACCTGAATCTCTGTCTTACCCAATGTTAGCTGCACCTGAAGTATCTCTGATGCGTCATGTTGGGCTATTAGTCTGGAGGTGTGTGCATCCTTTATGAATATGGAAACACCAATGCCTTTGGAGCTTCGGTCCAAGTTCTGGGGCTGGAAGGTATGGAATGAGGTATAGCCTGGTAGTGCAGGGGTGCTGTCTGCTGCCTTGAACCAAATCTCTGTTACAGCACAAATGTTGATGTTCTCCATTTTAAGGAGGGCTACGAATGAGTGGATTTTGAGATTTAGACTTCTAGCATTGTTGCAACACAGTTCCTATCCCGATTCAGTAGTTATAGCTCCTTCTGTGTGTATGTCAGACATTTGTAATAAAAATTATGGCCACGTAATGTATAGCAGCTGAATTCCACACAAATAATGGCTACACATTAAAGTATTCCAAGTTGTTTAACTCAATTCTCATTAATCCTGCAGATGTGCAGCTGTGCTGTAAAGATGAATAGTGACTGTTTAAACTGAGAAAACAACAAGGTCATTTCATTTCTTTAGTCATCTCCAAATACACACTAGTCCTGCAATGTCAGATATCAGTTGTTTAAATGAAGAAAACAAAGGGGTCAGTTACTTTCTACAGACAGAACCCACTCCTACCAAATAGTTTATAACATCTGATTTTTAGTAAAAAAAAAAAAAAAAAAGATATAAAATTTCAGCTTTATTACATGAAAACAGTAACTACACATTAAAGTATTTTCAGTTGCTTTACACAAATCACAGTAATTATGCAATGTCAGGACAAAGAGTAAAGAACAGCCGTCGGTTATATTCATCCTATAGCCCAGCCAGTATTTTTATATGTTACTCTAATTCTCTTTGTTAATGAAATGCAGGTTTTGTATCAACAAGCATTTTATGGCAAATGGCATATGACTCCAGTGTCAGGCCTTTTTAAATGAATGTAATCCCATTTGGTTTACCAGAAAGATAAAAAAATAAAAATTACAAGTGACAGCAAGGCAATTGTATCAGATGAAATCAGGAATCCTTTGAAAAATTACGGACAACTGAGAAAATTAGGGACAGCTGAGAACTATAGCCATCCAAAAATATCTGGCTGTTGGCCAGTAACAATTTAAAACAAAACAATTACCTCAGTTTAAAACAAAACAGTTACCTCACTTTGTCACCAGTAGCAGTTCTTTCCTTCCACCACATCTATTCCTTATGGTTCCAAATTTGTTGACTTTTTGCTTTCTCCCACCTACAATTTACCCGATTTATTGTCTTGGTAGATCATTGCTCGGACAGTGCTAGAGGCTAACAAATTGAATGGCCAAGTCTACAACACCTTCTCCCTAGGGAGCAGCTGCTGAATCTTGGAATAAGTGCACTGTGTATTTAATTCCTTAAAGTAAATAAGCACATTTCTTTAATTTAAAAAATAAGAAAATACCAGAAAAGTGTCCCTAGCAGGGCAGTGACAGCAGCACTCCTGGATGCTTCCCTGCGTGCCTGTGTCAGATGGCTATGTGGGTACACTTGGGTGGTTACGGAATGTTGACTCTGTATTTTGGAAAGTGCATGTGGGCATGTGAGTGACTGTGTGCATAGGGGCTTGTTTGCAGTTGCATGGTTATTTTTGAAAATCTTGGTGGGGGGTCTGAGTGAATGTGTGCAAGCATGCATGTTTGCCTGAATGTTTGTGTGCATGTAAGGTGCTGCCTTTGCTACTGTGATGCACAGGGTATTAGGTAAAACACTAGCATAATCAGCTCTGACAGCACAGTGCTCAAGTTAGACATGATAAAGGGATGCGTATGAGCTGTTTCTTTCTTTGGCTTTACAGGGTCTTCGAATTGGTGATTCTCTCTGTTGCACTAACTGCCCAACCTGCACTGGCCAAATTAATGCTGATGGAGACAATCTTTCTGAATCCTCTCCCCAATGACTTAACGAATAAGTGGCAGCTACCTCTGAGTAACCTATATGACAAGAAGAGAATATAATGTGGGCTCCCAAAGCTTTTGTAACAGTTAAAAGTGTTTCAATGATTTTGCTAGTAATTGGCCCCTGCACCTTTTCATGTTCTCTGGTAACTTGTTTGAAAGCTACAAAATACAGTAATTGTGTTCAGTAATGGGTGAGGTCAATTGGGTACAAAATGGTACAATGACCTCCCTGGCAACTAGATTTATATTTCATAACTTGAAACTTCCTTATATAAAGACCCAATTTCAGTAGAGTCCAAAGAAGAAGACTCTGTTCATAACTAATCTGACTTACATTCATGTAAAACAGTGATTGTAAGAGAGCAAAAGCAGTGACAGTTAAACAAAAATTTAGAAACAACCTATTCTGAACTGGGTAATGGCTATTTTAGGGAATAGATTATCTGAGGCAGGTGGTCCTATAGACATGATTCAGTGATACAATAACTTGATAATAAAAATCTGTTTTATAAATCCCCAAAGCAGTACTGGATGTGACGAACTAAATGTTTATAAACCTATTTTGAAACAAAGTGCTTGTGTATTGCAGGACATATTTTATAACTAGTACATAAGAATATGAGCATGAAATGTGGAAATAATGCAGTAGAAAAAAATGTGTCATTACAAGAAATACAGATGTAGTTATCATTCCTGTTAGCATTAGATGGGATTCACAATGTGGTTTTCTGAGTTTGGTAACTATACACCGGTCAAAAATTCTATATTATTGTACATAAATCTTTAATGGTGATGCTATTTTTTATGATTGGACCATTTACTTATTTGTCATTTTTGACAAGTCACACAGTAACTACATTTGATAACATTAAAGGTGATATGGTAATGGGGGACCTGAATGTTAATATCAGGGCAGATCAAACAGGATATGAGAAATGCTTGTGCCCACATGGATAAGGCAATAGGAATAAAGGAGGAGGTGTCTGGTAAATGGCTTGATGGTGGCCACCACATGTTTCAGCTAAGCAGACGTTCACAAGGTCACGTACATGCAACTCATGTAGATTTCTTCCTATCAAGGAAAGAATATTGGAGAAGAACCAGATTGCAAAGTTATGCTTGGTGAAACAGTCAGCCCACAGCATAAACCACAAGTGGCCACAATTAGCTGCTAGCAATGGTCAGAAAAGACTTTAAGGTCAACAGAGACTAGGCTGAAGACCTGAAAGTTGACCGAAGTGAAAGTACAAGAGTTCAAGAAAATAATCAGGGCTCTAACACCTCAGGAAGAAGAGGAAATAGGTGGAGCCAAACAGTAATGACAGCATGTCAAATCAGCATGTTTGAAGACTGTAGAATAGCTGTACGTTTGAGACAGGTATGAAAATAAGGTACGTAACAGAAAACTGATGCGGGAATGCTGAAAAGAAAGGAGTGAAAGAAAAATTAGGAAATACAAACAGACTGAGCTAAGCAAGAATACTGACTGCTATTGCAACTGCTCTTGGTCTGTTAGCCAAAGAACAAGGCATCAGAAGCAGTCTACCAGCTTCTGGAATGTGACTCAACAGATAGCATAAATAAACTCTGTCAGGATGCAAAGCAAAGACATGTAAAGAAGATACTTATGAGATGATATTCAAAAAGGATGGCAGCCACAATTTGCTGAATAGTCCCTGGGACATCAAAGGCAGATGGAGGGTGACATCCATCAGCTTCTGAATGAAGAAAACTCCACAGAAGCTGTATTGCCCCATTATGGCCTCTGATGAAAGAGGAAGAAGAGCCCATCCTAGAAGAAATAAGGAAAGCTGCATGGAAAATGGAGTCTGGGAAAACAGCAAACTAGGATGAGGTTATGGCAGATACAATCAAGATGTTGCGTGAGTTAGGGGAGAAGTTGTTCCTGAGGGTACTCACAGCAGAATGGAAAGAAAAGCATATCCCATATAACTGGAGAATAAGCATTCTAGTGCTAGTGTTAAAGAACACAGGATATTCATCGCTGTGGGCAATATATAGGTATCAACTCTTGTCACACTGCTTAAACGTGCTTTAGAGGGTGATTGATAAATATACACAACAGCAGAATGTAAGATGGGACATAAGCAGTAAGCATTCAGATTAGGATGCAGCACAAAAGACCCAATGTTAGTAGTGAGACAGAGAGTGGAAGAGAAGCTAGTGATGAGAGAGTGCAATAGGGGATTCCTAGACTTGGACTAAGCTTATGACACTATCCCAAAAAAATGCTGATTTGGGGAGTCCTGTTATGGTTCAAAGGCTCAGAAACATTTATAGAACTAGTGCAGACTATGTACAAGGACCCAATAAGACAAGTATGAACAGTGTTTAGACTGACAGAGGTTTTCCCTGTGGGAGTTGGTGTGCATCAGGGTTCAGCTGTGTGCCCACGTCTCGTCATACTAGAGAGGGATTACATTAATAAGCAGGTCGGAGAGTACAAATCAACAAAGCTACTGTATGCAGATAATGCAATATTACAGGCAGACCCTGAAAAGGAACTTCAGTGAATTATAGGGAAGTGGAATGAAATGCAAAAATGAAGGTACATGGGATGAAACTGAGCACAGACAAGGCAGCTGTCGTGGCAGACAACAAGAGAAATCAGAAGAAGCTTAAAATTAGACAGAAGGGAAAACAGTGGAACAGGCTGACAGTTTCAAATTTCTGGGAGGGGTACTAAAGCTAGAATCAGAGGGGCTGCAGCCAAATGGCATAGAGTGTCAAGGATAGTGTATGACAGAAGAATGCCAAAGAAGCTGAAAAGTACAGTGTACAAAACAGAGGTGTGACCAGCGCCAGTATTTTACAGAAACCTGGGTAATGAAGGCAGAGCAGTTGAGGAAGCTTAAGGTGATGGAGATGATATGCATGCTGTGGGACAGATGAAGGAATGATGAATCACAGCAGAAGCCAAGGTAACGCCAGTTGAAGAGAACAGAATACAGTGATTCTCCCACTTGTGCAGAAAAACAGATGATGATTTGGTGAAGATTTAGGAGAGACAGGAAGAAGGCAAGAGGAAATAAGGACGTCCAGCAAAAGAGATGGCTGGATTGTGGGAGAGAAGATCTGTGACTGTCGAGCATGACTGTCAATGAAGGAAGTAGTGTAGCATTGAATCGAGAGTGGTGATGTGACAACCTCACCCCAAGTAGATAAATGAGGAAAAGGGAAGTTGTTGAAAGGTGATGTGGTTAGTACTATACTAGCTGTGTATTTCTTATATACTCTCTTGGAGAACTTCTGCACTTTTATTGAAATAATACCAATATCAGTATATTTATTTTATTTATCGTCTTTGTTTACCAAGAAACTCCGACTGAGTTATATGCATTTTCAACAGAGGCCCAGGGAGAAAAGTTCCATTTGATTACATTGCATTGCACTAAGTTCCAGTTAAACACAGAATAGTTATATTTCTATTTACATTTATACATTTATACATTATAAGATTTTACAGAGGTGGACGTTACTAAAGAGAAAGCCCACATGCAACTTAATGGATTGCACAGGCAGCAGTTACGTATAAAAATTGTTATGTCATTTCAATGAAAGGTTGAGGATGTTCTATTTAAGGAGAGTATTTGGAGAATATCATATGGTGAACACAGAGTCTTAACTGTGTGACAAGCATGTGCAGAACCAGGATTGGTTAAGATATTGTTTAAGTAGTGGTTTAAAACTACTGAGTTTGTTGGAGAGTTTTACTTGTGTGAGGGTACATTCTGGAGTTTAGCAATTACTGGGAGTAAAGCATGTCTCCTGCAACATTATTTGACTTATTTGTAAGTAATAAGCATTTATTACTAGAACGGTGTTTCCTTGTTGAACAGTAGGTCATTAATAAGTTTTGTCGTGCAGGGCATTTTTCTGGATGATGAATGAGTTTGTGTGCTGTAGTCAGTTGTAAATATGTTAGGTAGTTGTATAGTTCAAGTCAGTTTAATTGCTTAAGCTACAACAATCTTGGATCCTATGAGGGAAATAGGTGGCACATTTAGTTGTTTTATTGTAGTAGGTGGCAAGTTTCTTTGAGTACTGTTTAAGTTTGTTAGGATAGAAAAGTGGTATAGGAGAGTTGGCAATAAGAAGGGGGTGGCTAGAGTTTTTCTTGCAGCATCTGTAAGGAACCCATTGATCCTATAAAGGGAGCCTAGTTTCAGGTGTGAAGATTTAATGGTCATATCTGAGACTGTTATCTATTATAACACCTAGAAGTTTACTGTGAGTTACAGTTTCAATGACAATATTATTTGCTGACTTTATGATAAAAGATTGATTTTAGCAATGTTTTGAGGTAAAAAGCATTAACGTAGTTTTCTTTGGGAAGTTATCCACCCCTGGTAACTATATTATTGACAACACACCCCTTAGAGTTGACCCAGTAGTCAGGGACTTAGGGACACACATAGATAGTAATCTAGCCTTTAATCATCACATGTCTACAGTGGTGAGGAAATCATTCTATGTTGCACAACTTATAAACAAAGGTATGCCATCTATGTCCAAGGAAGTCATTGTTTCACTGTATTTGGCATTCATCAGACCTATCATTGATTATAATGCCCCCTTTGGTATGTACCTAACTAGGCATATCCAACAACTGGAATGTCCACAGAGGTTCTTCACTAAAAGGATACAGTGGGTAAGTATTATGTCCTATGCAGACCACCTCAAGGCCCTATCCCTGTATTCTGTCTCCTACAGGCTTTTGAAGGGAGCTATATGCCTGGCATACAGGACATTGTTAGAGCCCACTCTGATGGACCTCCTGCATATCCACAAAACAAACAGTAGAAGAATTACCCGTTCTAAAGACTTAAACCTTGCTTGTGATATAAATAGGACCTGCTGGAGAGATAGGTATGTATCCCAGAGACTACCCCATCTATGGAACAGGCATCCCATCCACATGAAGCAGAGTTCCTCCCTAACCCAATCCAAGTGCAACTTGGACAATTGTATGGGAAACCAGAAATTCATCCTTGATTTGACACCTATGTCTCTAATGCAAACAGGTAACCTGTAAATGGTTCATCTCCCAGGCCCATGCTTACACTTATCAAGGGTATCAGAACTTGTCAGAGATTTGAAATACATGGATAGGCTTAAAAAGGCCCTTGTGGTCATTAGCCTAGTAAACACCAATGAACCTTTGGGTTGAGTAGGAGGTTTGATTTCTTTGAGCCAGGTTTCTACAGAGGAGAAAGATTTTTAGGTAGTGTCTTGGTGCTTATTTATTTTTTGAGGCTGCACATATTAATTTTGAGTCATCTGCATACTGAACTAAACTAACATGGTGAGTGGAGGTTATTAATAAATATATTAAATAGGAGAAGTCCCAGGATAGAGACCTGAGGCACACCTGTAGTAAGTGATTGAAAGGATGAGTAGGTTTGTTGCCATTTAATAGCTTTTTGCTTTTCAGATAGGTAAAACACCAGAACAAGTAGTATTGTGAAAGTCCTATTGAGGAGATCGAACGAGCATTTGCTGGTGCGATGACAGTATCAGATGCCTTTGACAAGTCTAAGAACATGGTGGACACAAGCAGACCATCGTTTCTATGTCAGTTTGTTATATTGGTAAAATGTGGTAGAGCAGTAGTGTTGCTATGCTAGGGCCTAAAACCTTGTTGTGTTTCTGACAGCAGGTCATTTGAGGTTAGGTATTGTATCAGCTGCATATGGATGCATTTCCCTAATATTTTGGGGAGGGGAGAATCCCTATTGGTCTGTAGTTACTAAATTGTAGATGTGCCAACTTTGTACAGTGGTATGATGTAGGTTTTTTTCCACAGTGATGGGATATATCTTTCTGCTATGGACCTGTTAATTAGTATGGACACAGGGAAGGCTGTCTGATGGTAGTTGGTCTACAGCTACAGAAGTAGTTTTAAGTTTAAGAAGCAACTTCCTTATTATCGAGGTAGGTACTGGACTAAATTTTCAGAGCTTTGCTTGGTTTTTATTGAGCAGGGGAGGAGAGGGGTCAGATGTATTAGTGTATAAGAGAGGAATAATATTGATTGTATAAAGTAGGAATTAAACTGTGTGGGGATAGAGTCTTGTCATATTGTCTGTTTTTGAAGAGGGGATAGTAGTTTTGCCAGGGTGGAGTAGTTTATTTAGTGAAATCCAAAAAAGTTTTGAGTTATTTTTATGTTTGGTTTGTAGGTTGGTATAGTATGTTTGCTTATGCTATTTGACATGGAATTTTGCAAGGTTTCTAAGATGTCTAAATTGCTGAAAGGCATGTTGAGTTCTATTTTTATACCAGTTTTCCAGGCTTTATCCCTTTTTATTATGTTTTTTTTTTTATTTCTTTTGTCAGCCATTGTGCCGGGTTGTGCTTTGCACTTTGATTACATACTGGTGCTAGATTATTTAAGGTCTGTTAGAATATGTTATTAAGGTGTTCTACAGCAGTATCTAGTTGCATTGTTCTAAGTACATTGCAGTTATACTGTTTTAATGTTTCACTGAAAATATCTTTGCTGCAATTGGTTTGTATTTCATATGGGCCAGATTCAGTAACACCTACACTAAGTGTACATGATCTGTATTTAAGAGTATCTCTATCACATGTTTGCACTTCCTAGTCACTCAGAAAGATTACACTAAGTGTACATGTAGTCTACATTTTCTGGTAATCTTTACTGAATCCCCCTCACTATTTAAAGCTGCAAGAAAAGCAGTAGTAAACTAAAATTAGGAGGAAGGTGTGAGTTATGTTTGCATTGTCTGTTCACTCAGAACAGTGTACACTTATTGTAGGTGTTAATGAGTCCCAGGGCTATGTTTATCTAGGTTATGGTGAGTTGTAATAGCATATGTTGGTATGTAGACACTTATACTGAGAGGCAGCCTATTATTGTCAGTTTGTCTGGTCTGTTTGTAAGAGTTAACTAATTGTGCGAAGTTGTACAACTTTATGAATTCAGTGGGGGTAGTGGAATATAAGTTGCCAATCTATATGTAAATTTCCAAGTATTATAGTTTCATGGTTAATATGTTGAGATATCCAATACAGGATACTTTCAGCAGTATCAATGTTATTCTCTTATAAATTGTTGTTAAACATATAGTTTTCCTAGTGTTGATTTTCAGGAGTGTTGCTAGAAGTTCAGCATTGTTAAATGTGGGTATTTCCTGTGGTAGTAAGGTGATGGTTAGGGATTTTTTTTTATAGAATATTGCTACACCACCTGCATGCTTGTTTTGTCTGTGGGGGGAGGGCTGATCTCATTATCCTTTAGGAAAAGTACTTGCTTGGGCAGTCCACTGCAGTTAGAGCTTTAAGAGGTACCCCATTCCAAATGCCTTTGACCAGGGTTAACCTTAAGTGGGAGGGTAGAAAAGGAAGCAAGCAAGTACGCGTGTTTGAGGATATCCCTGCAGATGTCCTGATAGGGAATGATTTTGATAATCCATTACCTTGTGTGCATGCAGTCACATGCAATCAGACTTGGAGACAGACATGTGGGTCTGGTAGCCTGGGGGAAATACAGACAGACCTCATACCTTAAGCCAGGGCTGGTGAGGTGATTATTTCAGGGTGAGCTACTCTGTAGCAATGAGCCTGAAGGTGAGCCACAGCTGCTGGTAGGTACTGATGTTCCCTCGGGCAGAGTGACTGCAAGGGCAGAGGTGAGTGGTAGTACTCAGGCTGACAATGAGACACTACTGTCAGAAGATAACAGCCTTCCTGTGGAAGGGGAGCTGGGAAGAGCCACAAAAGTACAGCTGAGACAGGCTCAGCTGTCAGACCCTACACTAAGAGGCTTGCGGGAGATAGCTATGGGGGCACCTGATTCTCAAGGAAAAGTGGAATCTATATACTGGAAAAAAGGGTTACTGTATAGAGAGTGGACCCCTAAGGGAAGGTTAGATGTTGAGGTAATACAGCAGTTGGTAGTGCCTAGACCCTACTGCCTGACACTTCTAGCCATAGCTCATGACATTCCTTTTGCAGGTCATATGGGCATAAAGCATACCAAGAGACATATTATGCAGAACTTTTATTGGCCTGGGATTGGAAGAGATGGAACAGGGTACTGCAGACCTGTGAGCAGTGCCAGAAAGTAGGCAAAGCAGGAGACAAGGTCAAAGCTCAACTCTTTTGATGCCTTTGCCTGTGATTGAGAAGCCATTTCACAGGATAGCTATGGATATTGTGGGGGCCTCTGAGTACCCCAGGCTCCACAAGGAAGAAATGTATCCTGGTGGTAGTAGATTATGCTACCAGATACACTGAGGCAGTGGCTCTGTCGTCCATTGAGGCAGAAAAGATGGCAAATGCTTTGTTAGACATTTTCAGAAGGGTAGGTTTCACTAGAGAAATACTGGCTGACAGATGTGCCAATTTCATGTTAGATCTGCTGGCTTGTCTGTGGAAGCACTGTGGGGTGAATCACCTAAAGACCACCCCTACCATCCCCAGACTAATGGTCTTGTGGAGAGGTTAAACTCTACACTAAAGACCCTGCTATGGACATTTGCAGACCCGTTTAAGAGAGAGAGTGGGACAAATATTTGCCCTATCTGCTGTTTTCTTACAGAGAGGTATCCCAGTAATCCACAGGTTTTTCACCCTTTGAGTTGTTGTATGGGCATACCATGAGGGAACCTTTAGATTTGATTTGTGATGAATGGGGGGTAAGTGTGAATCCCACAAGGAGTCTATTGTGGCATGTGTCCTAAACCTCAGGAGAAGGCTCAGGGAGCTCATGGGCTTGGTCCAGGAGATGCTGCCAGGAGCCCAACAGCAGAAAATGGTCTTGTATGACAGGAATGCTCGAGCCAGAGAGTATGTTGTGGGGCAGCAGGTTATAGTACTCATTCCAGTCAGACACAATAAGCTGCAGGCAGCTTGGGAGGGACCCTTTAAAGTGGTAAGGAAAGTCAGTGATGTTAACTGCATGATAGAACTGCTAGGCAGGAAGCAGGGGCCCAAATTGTACCATGTTAACATGATGAAGCCTTACCATGATAGGGAGTGCCCTAGTGCTAAGTATTTGCAGTAGGAGACAGGAGAAGTCTGCAGGGATCTATGGCTATAGCGAGCCAGCCAGTAAAATGTCAAGTTACTATGGTGGAGCCTAGGGTTGCAGGCATATGATATGATAGTGCAGCACTGTAGTGGGTTCAGCAATGCCAAGGCAAATGGGAGCTCAAGACAGGGTATGGGATAATGCATTCCCAGATAGGTTCATTCCTCTCGAGCAACATTTCTCAAGTGGAACTTGAAGAACCTGAAAAAATTGCTTGAGTCTTCAAAGGGGGGAGAGATGTGATGGTATGAGGTACTGCCAGCCATGCCAGGGAAAATAGGTTAGTGGATTTGTAACATATGCCAGCACAGATAGCTGGAATTTTGTAAATAATTGCATGTCATTTGTATATCCAACTGATTTGTACAGATGCTTGTGTGGAAAAATGTATTTGTAAAGCAGCTTGTGTTAAAAATGTACCAGCAGTGTGCCTTGATGGACAGAAAAAGAAATATACATGTATTATTGTAATGTCTAAATGTATATGTTTTAACAGGGCACACTGGAAGAGAAGAGGTTAATCTCAATCCACCTGACTTTGGAAAATAGTAAGAAATTAAATTACTGGTCCTCGGCCATAAAGATTTTATCTCACAGTTTTGAATGAAGGCAGAGACACAACTTCTCTAAGAAGTATGGTTTATTAACTCCTGTAGAAAGAGTGGAAGACTTCCAGGTGCTGCAGCAGATCTTAGCAAGGCTGTCTGTGTGTATTATTGACAATTATGTGCAAAATCCTGACAGCTTCTATCCAAGGGGGGTTGCATGCGAACCTGAATTCAGATGACCAGATGTACGTGATGTCATTCTTTAATCCATCTCTAAAAATTATATTTTAATACTACGTGAGACTGAAGTCTAAGAGCACTCTGTTTTTGTAAGCTGACAAAGAAGGATCTCTCACATTCTTCATCTTGCCTTGCTCTAGTAACCAGGAAATAATATTTTTTTACATCAGTCAGGAAAATATAGTGAGATTAGTTAAGTATTGTTTTTTCTGTAACTGTGTGAACCTGTACACCTGTGTTATTTTAATATTTCCTGTGATTGAAACTCTAGTGTTTATTGTAAATAGATATTTAGTGTTTTCATGTTATTTTATTATTTATTATTAAATATATTTAAACTTTTTCACTGTAGCTGGTCCTTTAGAGAATATTGTAACCTTTGAGAGTACTTATATCTGTTGGTGACACTGTGGCCACTCCTGAAAGCCTGGCTGTTTGGTCAGCATTACCATTTGTATTAATTTCACTCAGTATAGTTGGGTACCCTTGAAAAAGCCTTAGAGTAGCTGGCTTTGGGGTGTCTGGTTGCAGTGTAACTACCTTATAGACTGGGCAGAAGGGGGCATAGCTAATAAATTTGTGCCAGCCTTTCCCAGGTGTGTGTGTGTGAAAATCAAATCTCAAAGTGTGTGTGTGTGTGTGTGTGTGTGTGTGTGTGTGTGTGTGTGTGTGTGTGTGTGTGTGTGTGTGTGTGTGTGTGTGTGTGTCAGTTACTCGGATCAGGCACATGAAGCAATAGTTTTACAGAGAGGGTGCTGGAGGGCTTGGGTTGGACACTTAACTGAGGACTCAACCCTACAGCTGTGCCAGTTGGGACTGGGAGTCTCACTGGGGATCTGGAGAGAGGGAGAGGGCTCAGCCCTCAGACTGACTGTGTTCCCTGTGTGCTCTTAAAGGAAATTGTGCTTGATTCAGAGAGCTGCATCTGGAAATACTGAATGTATCTGTTTTTGTTCCAAGTGAATGTCCCTCTCTGGTGCCAGTGATGACGATTCAGGCTCCTTCATTACTGGCCCAGACTGGGGATGTCACGCTTTCAACATTCTCTAAGTGGCGAAGAATGTACTATAATTATTGTTGAATAAATAAATGAATTAAGATGGGGGTCTGAGGCTTTCAGGCTGCTAGAAGCCACAGGAAATGCTTTAAGCTGCAATCTGATGTTGTTAATCTTCATTCATTCCTTATGTATGGGTTTGGAACCGATCCTCGGTTCCAACCCAGCCATTTTACTGAGCCTGCACCAGGCAGAGAATTCTTGCGCTAAGCCTTAAGCCATAGTACCCCTCTCCATATTACCTCAGATCTCATTTGCCACATACGAAACAAGACATGTCAGACCAGCCTCTCAGCTAAGTGCCAAAATGTAATAACTTTCTAAAGTTTTCTAAATCTAAATTTTTCTAGAGTTTTTTGCTAGTCGTCTTTCCTTTTTTTCGACCCTTTTCTTGTGTAAGGGTCATCCAGGCAGTCTCTCCAGACCAAATAGGATCCGGTTTTTACTCAAGATTCTTTTTAGTGTCAAAACAAATAGGGGACTGGAGGCCGATTCTGGACCTCAGCATCCTAAACAAATTTGTCAAACAAGTAAAGTTCCGGATGGTCACGGTACAGTCTATACTTCCTTTTTTGAGAAAAGATGATTGGATGTGCTCTATAGATCTTCAGGATGTGTATTACCACATAAAAATGGACAAATGTTCCAGCAGATTTCTCCGTTTCTGGGTGGAGCCAATCATTACCAATTTCGAGCACTGCCCTTTGGTTTCTATACAGCTCCAGCGAGTTTACCAAATGCATGGCAGTGGTGACAGCTCACTTGAGACTGCAAGGATTCCAGGTGTTTACATATCTGGATGATTGGCTCCTTACTGACCCAACCAAGCATCAACTATTGTCAGTGATTCATCATACCAGGCAACTTCTGACTCATCTCGGTATAACAGTGAACGAGAGCAAATGCAAACTTACCACATCTCAAGGACTACAATTCATAGGGTCGGGATTCAATACACGGATTTGTCAAGTGTTCATGCCCCCTCACAGGTTACAGAGACTCCGACTTCAGCTCCAAGTGATATTGAACCAGAGCAAATTGCCAGCTCGAGCAGTTCTTTAACTATTAGGGTCCATGGCAGCATCCATTACAATGGTTCCATTAACGAGATTGCACATGAGGCTTCTCCAGTGGCTATTAATAATGCAATGGTTCCCATTGGACCTACCCATGTCTTACCAGATCAGGATAACCAATCAGTGCAAGCAAGATCTTCTGTGGTGAATGAAGCCAGAACAAAACCTATGGAGCCAGCCCTTCTCCCCTTCGCAACCCAAGGCTGTAGTGACCATGGATGCCTCCCTGATTGGGTGGGGGGACATTATCAGGGTCAGATGGTCAAAGGTACTTGGTCACCCTTGGAGGCCAATTTGCATATCAGTGTTCTAGAACTGAGGGCAGTGCTTCTGGCATTGCAAGCATTCCATTCTGTCCTCCCTTCAGGAATGATTGTCATCCCGTCAGACAACATGTCGGTAGTCTGGTACATAAACAGGGGGGAACCAGATCCTATCCGTTATGTCGAGAAGCCATGAGGATCTAGCAATGGGCGATAGCTTCCAATCACTTTCTAATAGCAATGCACATTCCTGGGGATTCCAACATGTTTTTAGACAAGTTGAGCAGATGCATTCACCTGCCTCATGAGTGGTGTCTCAACCTGCAGTGGCAACAGAAATTTCAGTCACTGGGGTTAGCCTTGCTGTGACCTATTCACTTCCCCACAAATCACAAATGCAACAGCTACTTTGCCCTAATGCCCCCGCAGGGGGAGTCCTTGAGGGATACTCTACTACACGATTGGCATGCGGGTCTTCTTTACGCTTATCCTCCACTCCATCTGATCCTGCAATTCCTGAAGAAGGCACTTCAGTTGGCCTCGACACATTTGGTTCCCCTTCCTATGGCCTCATCTAATACATCAATTCGGGATCCAACTCCGGACTTGTTGTCACATCCACAGGGTCTGATTCACCCAAATGTAGTGAGCCTCAAGCTGACAGCTTGGTTTCTCCACTTCCATTGATTACCAGGCAAAGTAACCTATCCTCTACTGTCTGACACATCCTTCTGGCTTCTCATAAACCATCCACCAGGAGGCTTTATTTTAGTAAATGAAAGCAATCACTATCTGTTGTCGCAAAAAGGAAATAAGTCCTTTTTTGGCACAAATATCTACAGTCTTTGACTATTTGTCTAATCTACTTGAATCCGGAGCTACAGCTTCTTGAATCCGAGTCCATCTCTCTGCAATTTCCTACTGCCATAATGGTTTTGATGGCTGCTCACTAATTTCTCACTGACTATGTAAAATTTTTCTTAAAGGAGCTCTACATAGCAGGCCCCCTTTGAAGCAACCAATTGAGCCATGGGACTTGACCTTGGTCCTCCAGTCCTTAACCAATTCCCCCTTTGAACCTGCAGCCAACTGTGACCTGAAATTCTTGTCTTGGAAAACCTTGTTCATGGCAGCCATTACATCAGTGAGATGTATTTCAGAGCTATAAGCTTTGTGTGTAAAGTGTCCATATCTAGTTTTTCATAAAGACAGGGTATCCCTACGAACAAATCACTCCTTTCTGCCAAAGGTGATTTCTGACCTAACCATTAACCAAATGGTAGATCTACCAGTTTTCTTTCCAAACTTTTCTAATAAATGGGAGAACACTTTGCATTTGCTCAATGTCCGCAGACAATTGCATTTTTACCTTGACAAGACAAAGTTTGTAAGAAAGTCTGGCCAACTGTTCATTTCCTATTCTGGTCCCAAAATGGGAAGGTCAGTTTGTAAGGTTACCTTTTATAAATGGATAAGAGATTGCATTACCTATGTATACCATAATAACAAAGTTGCTGTTCCTTCTAGGATTAAAGCACATTCCACAAGGTCAGTGTCAACTTCTGCAGCTTTCCATGCTAGGCCTTCCATGGATAACATTTGCGCAGCAGCAACATGGGCCTCTTCTCTTACCTTTATCGTGCATTACAAATTGGACATGGTCTCCAGGGGAAGAGCTTCCATTGGTTCAGTGGTACTCAGGAACATTCTTCCATAAGGCCTCCCAGGAAACAAGATAGCTAGGGACTCTGTCCCATACTTAAAGAATGAATGAAGATTAACAACATTAGATAAAGAAGTTATGTCTTACCATAATGTTTCATTTATATTGCTCATCTTCATTCATTCATTACAACCCCCCCAACCATCCCCCACCTAAGACTCTTGGAGGTTTGTTTTATTGTTCCTTATTCCTGACAAGGACATTGCTCAGAGAAAGCCTTCGATTTCTCTCTCTATAATCTGTCCTGTCTTCTGGACAAACTCGATCTGAGGTAATATGTGTGATTCATTTATGTTGGAGAAACCAACAGACAGATTACAAAGAGTATACATGAATATAAATATACTATTAACAACAATGTTAATGTGTTGGATGAGAACTCTGGAATGTAAAAAGCGGATTTTCCTAACACATTTTAATGGCAATAAAAATGATGAACTTGATTTTTTGGTGATGAAATGGCAAATTTTGTTATATACTTATATGACTTCAAATCTTAATAGGTTCATAGGTTGGTACTAGGCTATCGGCCCTAGGGCCTATACAAGCCTAGCCATAACAATTCCCTGGATATTTCTTCCCACAATATTTACTTCCCTGGACCCCTGTCTAGCAGGGTGACTGACATGATCCCTGGGGTGAATTTCCTATCTCCCATCCAATTGTCAAGGTTCCTTTTGAAGAGGGCCAAGGAGGTGCTCTGCTTGACATGTATGGGCAGTCTATTCCAGAGTATGGGGAGTCTCTGGGTCAAGAACCTATCCCTCCAGCCTGTTTTGTTCATTGTGATGACAAGGTTTAGATCCCTGGAGCGTGTGGCTCTGAGGGATTGGATTTCTTTAAGTGGAGCATGTCCAACAGCTCAGGGTTTGACATGGCCTTGTATGTTAAGCAGAGATCGCCTCTAGGTAGACGATATGCCACAGAGTATAGCTGGAGTTTTTTTAGACGTCAGCATAGGACATCTGCTTTAGGCCTGTGATTCTTTTAGTGAGGTATTTCTGCGGCCTTTCCAGTTGTTTGCAGATGTCTTGTGAGGGACATACCAAATGGGGTGTTGTACTCTATAATGGGTCTGTATGAGGGATGAGTACAGTGGGACAATGACCTCCTTTTTCTGGATGAAAAGCCCTTAGTGATGAGGTGTGCCACATAGAAGAATTTCCGGACTGTTGTGGTGATGTGGTTATCGAAGGTGAGACCACTGTCAACCTGTGTCCCTAAGTCTCTCATCATACTTTCAGTGTTGAGTGTACTGCCACCTATTTGGTCATTCATGGGTACATGTTTTTTCCCAAATGGGATAACTTTACATTTCTTGGTATTAAGCTTGAGCCCATGGCTCTGGCACCAAGCATCTGTTTCTGTAAGGCCCTTTTGTAGAATATCCACATCATTTGGGGATTCAGTAATGGCTGCCAGTTTGCAGTCATCTGCAAACTTTGTTAGCCTGAGCCCCTTAGTGTTGGCCTGTACTTCAGAGAAGTAGATGACAAACAAGAGCGGTCCCAGGACTGAACCCTGAGGTACTCCACTTGTCACTTGTCTGGAGCTGGATTTGGAGTCGGCTGCTTTTACAGTCTGGGTTCTGGCAAACCATCAAGTGATGTAGGGATTTATGCCCAGCTTAGTAAATTTATCTATGATTCCAGAGTGGGGAATGGTGTCAAAGACCTTGGCGAGATCCAGATAGGCTGTGTGGACTGCCTTACCCTCGTCCACAACTCTGGAGACTGATTTGAAGAAGTCAGTCAGGTTCAGGAGACAAGATAGGCCCTTCACGAACCCAAACTGGGTGGGGTCCAGTGTTTGAAGGTTGCCAATGTCTTTGTTTATAAGTTCCATGATAATGCATTCCATGCCCTTGCAGGTCAGGCTCATCAGACTGATGGAATGGTAGTTCCCGGGATCCAAGGTGGATCCCCCCCCCCCGTGGAGTGTAATAACTGTAGCTGTACACTACTCAGTGGGCATGAAGCCTGAGGTGAGGCTATGATTAAACATGACACTTAGGTGAGTTGCCAATTCATTGTAGTTCATGTAGTACACAGCCTGGGATGTCATCTGGTCCCATGGATGCTGAATTCTTAGCTTTGGAGAGTGTGGTTTCTACCTGTGTGGCCATGATTACCGGAATTTGGCAATATTTTGGTATTGAGGTGGGCCCTTTAGGGGATGAGAGGGGGGAGAAGTTGGCACTAAATCGATCTGCCAGGATATTGGCAATATCCTTGGGATCAGTATATTCAATGCCATTCTGTTGTAGCTCAGAGCAGATCTGAGCATTGCCATTTAGATTCTTGACATAACTATAGAACACCTTGTGGCTGTCTTTGGAATCTTTGGCAATTTTTTTTTCATAACTAGCTTTGGAGGATTTTATGAGGGATCTCAGCTTCTTACTGAGGCTGGTAAGGGAGTTTTTTGCATCCTGGGATTTTCCTCTTTTCTGCAACAGTTTCTTCCTTCTGTTGTATAGTTTGTTTATGGCAGGGGACCACCAGATTGGCTTCCTTTTTTTGGAGGAGAGCGTCTTGGTTCAATTTGGTGGCATGATTCATGCATGAGTGGATGTGCTCGCACAGTGCCTTAGTGTAGGATTCAGCAGTCGAACTTTCAGATCCCGTCTGCATGGGTGTCATGAAGTTTGTCACTTCTGACTTCAGTAGCATGAAATTGGCTTTGGAGAATTTTTTTACGGAGGTTTCCTTACTGGGGGGTGGGGGTGGGATGTGGATGTCAAGGGTGATTTGCTTATGGTCAGACCTGACCAATGAGGTGGTGATCACTGGTGTGGAGCATCTATCTCCCATGTTGGTAATGACCAGGTCTAGGATATTGGAACCCCTGGTGGGACAATGGATTAGTTGATCCAGGGCATTGGAATTTATGAATTCCAAGAACTGTTGGGAAAAGGTGTTGGTACCCTAGTAGTTTTCCCAGTTAATGGCAGAGTAGTTGAAATCACCCAGTATTAGGGTGTTTGGTTGTATCTTAGTATTTTCCAGTATGTTTAGAAAGGTGTAGTGAGAATCTTGGGGCATGGTGGGGGATCGGTAGCAAGCTACAGTTTGGATTGCAGTCTTACCTAGTGTTAGTTGCAGCTGGAGAATTTCAGATGCATTGTGTTGGGCAACTAGCCTGGAGGCGTGACTATCCTTGGTGAATATGGACACTCCTCCACCTTTAGCGTTTCGGTCTTGGTTTGGTGGCCGAAAAGTGTGGTAAGAGTTGTAGCCTGGTGTTGCAGGGATGCTCTCTGGAGCCTTGAACCAGGTCTCAGTTACTGCACAGATACTGATGTTCTCCATTTTTAGGAGTGCTTCGAGAGAGTGCATTTTGAGGTTTAGACTTCTAGCATTGAGTAGCATTACCTTCAGATTTTGCATGCTTGTATCTGTTACGGTGGTGGTTTTGTCTTTTGAACCTTGCTTAAAAAAGGCACTATAGGGGTGACAAGAGCTTTAACCAGTAACCTGAATCCCAGGGGGTGACAGGTGCAGACCATCTCTGGCAAAGCATCATGGTTTGTCGAGCAGTTAATTATGTAAATGTTTTAAAGAGGAATAGGAACAGGAAAATGTGTAAATAGATTAGTCATATGACATTATCATGTGATTTTGGTTAAGTCTTTTAAAGTTGGGCTGTGGTTAATGTAGTTATTATGATGAAGACCTAATGTTGGCCGAAAATGTTAAATCCATATCAGTTGTGGTTTTATTGAAGTTTGACATCAGCCACTTCAAGTGCACTGGGTGTTTTCTACATTTTTAGTTTTTATTGTTACATCCTTGAAGCTGTTTTTTTTTTTTGACTCCCTGTATTCTTTCTGTGAGTATCGTACCTTTAGATATAAGTGATGGCTGCTCACCAGTCAAGAGGCGATGGGAGGAGTAAGGTGTACTGCTCCAGATACAACCTACAATGAAAGAAGAGAAGGAGTTCAGCCAAGAAGACACAAGAACAGCAGCAATGAAAATGAAGTCAGAGAAAGCAGCATCTCTGATGAGGTGACAGCAAATATGATCATGATGTATGGTAAGATAGGGGTGAGATGGCTCCTGAGGATTCTCATAGCAGTATGGAGAGAGAGGTATATCCTAGATGACTGGAGAATAGGCATACTGGTGCCAGTGTACAAGCACAGAGGAGGCCTCCACAACTGTGGGTAATATAGAGGCATCAAAGTCCTGTCACACTGCATGAAAGTTTTGGAGAGGGTGGCTGTTAAATGAATACACAGAGCACTTCAGATACAGATTGGGATGAACAAAACTGAGCTGATTTTTGCAGTGATATAAATGAGAAGAAGCTAGAAACGAGTTAAGAGTTCGACTAGACATTCCTAGACTCTAAAAAAGCATATGACAAGGTCCCAAGAAAGCTGATTTGGGTAGTCCTGTGGTGGTTCAAAATCCCAGAAACATTGGTAGAATTAGTGCAGGTTATTTATAAGGACCCAGTGATTAAAGTGCGAACAGTTATTGGTGTCAAAGAGGGGTTCCTAGTAGGAGTGGGCCTACATCAGGGTTCATCTCTGAGCCCACTGCTGTTCATATTGGTGATGGACTACATTAGCAAACTGGTCAGAGGGGACAGCTCAACAAAGTTGCTGTATGTAGATGATGTGACATTACAGGGAGACACTGAAGAAGAATTTCAGCAAAGGATTGGGAAGTGGAATGCAAAACTAAAGGTGCATTGGATTAAACTGAGTATAAGTAACACAGTTGTAATGGCAGGAAATGGGGAAAATCAGAATAAGGTGAGAAGTGAGACAGAAGGGAAGATAGTGGAACAAGTTAACAGCTTCAAGTATCTTGGGGGATGGTTGAGGAGAAAGGAAGTCTGAATAAGAAGGTCAAAGCTAGAACCAGAAGGGGGTACAGTCAAATGGCAACGAGTGTGAGGGGTATTTTATGACAGAAGAATGCCAAAGAAGCTGAAAAGTAAGGTGTATAAAACAGTGGTGTGACCAGTACTACTGTATTGTACAGAAACTTGGGCAATAAATGCAGAGGAGTTGAGGAAGCTAGAGGTAACTGAGATGAAGTGCCCAGGATTTGGGACAGATGAAATGAGGACATCAGAGCAGAAGCTGAAGTAGATCCAGTTGCAGAGAAGGTCGAAGAGAACAGTTTATGGTGGCTCAGGCACATGTGCAGGAAAGCAAAAGACAATCTGGTGAGGAAGATTTCAATTATACAGGAAGCAGGCAAGAGAAAACAAGGGCATTCATCAAAGAAATGGATGGATTGTGTGAGAGAAGACCTGCAACAGTTAGGCATGATGGTTGAAGAAGGTAGGAGAGTGGCATTGAACTGAGAGAGATGGTGACACTTGACACGACACTGCAACCACATATAGAAAATAGGGAAAATGTGTGTGTATGTGGTGGGGGGGGGGCGGATGTTGATAATACCTTAAGACCAGATTTCAACTGTGATAACATGCACATCTTTGTCAGAAACTATATCACTTCTAGGCAGAGCCTTAGAGACCCAAATAAAGAATTACTGCAATCCATATCACACTAAATAGGATAGACTTCCAGTTCAGTGCCTGTTACAGAACCACCTTTATGTCCCCCCAAAAACTAAAGAAAATTCTTAAATGTACTGGACAGGATTCCCATCAATACAAACATCTTCATTCTTGGAGACTTTAATTATCTCCCACATTAACTGTGACACCAACCCAACCAATGTAAGATATGCCCAAAAATTCTTAGACCTAGTAAAAAAATCTCTCTGGACCAGATAGTCAAATAACCCAATAAATGAAAGAATATCCTTGACCTGGTTCTTACAAAAGTACTGTATCCATATGTTCTATTCCTTTGGTATCTCCTTCTTCAATAAAAGCTGAAAATAGACTGGTAACTTTCACTGTTAAAATCTCTAAACCTATAGAAGCCAATGTGAAGGTATTCATAAACTTCAAATGCATAAATCACCTCTTCTGTGATGAAATCTCTAAATTCACATAAGACAGTACCACCTAAGAGATTGATGAGGCAAGTAGCTAGACAATTTACTTCTGTGCTCAACTATATACATGTGTTAATCTGGTGGTCCCAACTAGATCTAAATGTAATAGAATGTTGAGTAAACCAGTCTGGTGGTGCATTAACATAAAGTAGCTGTGCAAGAAGAGGAGGAAACATTTAAAAGCTTTCAGCAAAATTAAAGATTCCCAAATCATGGTCAACATCAAGAAACTGTGATAGGAAGTGAAAACTACCATTAGAAAAAAAAAAAAAGAAGCAACTCATGTATTCAAATTAGCAACAAAAGCTAGTTACAGTTACAGTAGGAAACTAAGAAATAGCACCCAGTATTGTGCAGAAGGAATTCTAAATCACTCTAGTTACTCTACTGACATTGCCAACATACTAGGAAACGAATTCACCCGAGACAACTATCTAGCAGCCAAATATTCCAGAAAATATCTTACCCCCCCCTCCGTATCACTAAAGAAGGTACTTTCCAAGACTAAAAACATATCCTCCATGGGATCTAATAATATACATGGCCACCTGATAGATAGTATAAAACAGGTCCGCTCCAGACTCTCTTTATCCTGAGAGAAGCTACTGGCTTTGTATATAAGGTCCGCTGCACAGCAGTTGTGATGCCACCTCACTACCTACACCACTGACCTCAGGAATGGCACTCCTCATCTACGAAGGTATAGAAGAAATCATAACTGAACTGATAAATTTATGATTTAAAAATCTTAGGCTCAGCTGACAGCCCTTTTGGTTTGTCAAGGAAGATCTTATCTGCTGAATCTAATGAACATCTTTGATAGGGTGGCACAAGCAGCAGACAGTAGACATGATGTCCACACGTGATGGGGGTACTGGAGGTTGAGTGGGTGGGAGATTTTTACACTGTATATGGTGGGGGTATCACTGTGGTGTGATTGTAGCAATCCCTGGTGGAAACTTGCTGAGACCCCCAAACACCATGACCGTGCAGTCTGAATTCACTGTAATAGAAAGAAAATTAAACTTTTTAAAATGAAAAATTGTACAATGGTTCTACAAGTGAGATCCAACAAAAACAGTACTTCTTCACAATTGGAAAGGTTTGTATTGGTTACGCAGGTAAGGTCCAACACTCCTCCTCTTCACTACATTGTAGACATTAAGGTCTTGTTTGTAATTGCATCTAGAAACTGACATAGACTCATAAATTATGGCATATTTTTAAGACGTTTAACAACAACACTTTGTGAATGTTCATAGGGTTCCCAGTTGCATCCAAGCAGCATCTGGTTAAGTGACTTGATCCAGGTCACAAAGTAGGCAAATGATCGAGGTACTCAAACCTTGTACTGTAGGAACTACACCTTATATGCCTTAATCCTTTGCGCCAACTGCCACACACACATTTCTCATGAATCTCTTAGTGAAAGTGATAACAGGTTTACACAGAGATTCACATAGAATGAAAAAGAAACCTGTTTATTTAAAACACTGATTTTGATACTCAGAAAGTTCAAATGCTTTACTGAAATTATTAGAAATGTTTGTGTTTGATATTTATTTCATGATTAATCTCCATCATGGAAAATATTTAGCTGCTTTAAGGTATTTATCAGATGCTACTTCTTCTCTTATAAATATATACAGCTTTTTATTCTGATCTGAAACATTCACTTTTGCATTAAATTGTGCTTTATTATTATTACTAATAAATGGCTTTGAGTTCTATCTGGAATGGTAAGGCAAGGATGGCAGTATTGAAGATGTAGAAAGGTTATGCTGAAAAGTGTGGAAAGTTTTTTTTTTTTTTTTTTTTTTTTTTTTATAAGAAGGGTAAATGTGATCTGAATTCATTGTGTCCTGCATCAAACCCTCCTCCCAGGCATGAAACATTATAACCTATTTCAGACAATATAAACAACGGCAGGGTTACAGTGAGATTTCTCCAGTGTACCCTGGCTTATAATGTGTTTAACCTGATTAGAACTTGTATCATGAACCACGATTAACATTGTCCTGAGAGCTGATTGGCTAGAGGTTCACATTATTCCTTTAAAATATGGTCATTCTAAAATGAAATTTGAGAATTTTGATGAAAAAAGTTAATTTTAATTTGAAGCCAGTGTATTAGTAGTTAAACATGTTTATTTTAGTTTAGTTGTCCATTTATGGAGGTAGCACACTTTTCTCAGTGGGCCATTTATGTTTTGTTGACCAGGTTAGCCATGCTGGGCAAAGTCTGTTTTTAGAGAGAACCCAGGGAGGTATGAAATACAAAATCCATAGAACAATAATAATTAAAACATATGAAAGATAAATTACATAAGGGAAGTCTAGCAGTGAAGCAGTGCCAAGTTTATAAACAATAAATTTAAGCATTATATATAGAGACCCAAAATTAGGAGGAGAAAAGTTTGTATAGAAACATTACTTTAATTAGGATTAGCTTTAGAATATTAGGTGAAAAGAAAGTACAAATTAAATAGTAAGTGAAATTAATAGGCAGTGGTATAAGTGGCCGAATAAAATGAATGTGAAAATGTTTGAAAAAAGGGAAGTGGAGAGACTGAATGTATGATCATATTGTGATGGTCAAATGACAGCACAGTTTGTACAGCTTAGGTTTACAGTGGACGTGGATTTACATGAGTATTTGAAATGTGTGAACTCTTTTTGTGAGATGAAGCTGTATAGGGAATGAATTTTAAGTCATAGCTATGAAGTGTCAGGGAATTTGATTACAAGTTTTGGAGGGTGTTTTTCAGTGACAATTTTTAATTGGCAGATCTCAGACCTCTGTTGGGTAAGGACCTTTACAGTTATGGATTATCTTGTGTGTAGAAGATAACATCCATCCAAGTTTAAGTATACTGCATGCATGGCTGTTCTCAATTGACTAAGCAGCAAATTGAGCTGTGTTATAGAATGCAGATTCCAAATTAATGAAAAGTTGTTTTAATGAGTTATTAATGGAGAGCTTACTCTAAAATAATTGTGGTAGTGAGCTGATTAAGATCTTTTTGGTGAATAGTATCTTTATACAATATAGGGCTAAAACTCATTTATGTTTGTTCTGAATCACTTTCTTAATGTGCTCTATGAAAGTAAGTGAGTTACCAATTGTTCCATCAAGGTATGTTGAACGATGAAATATCTGAATTGTGATGGTGTTTTTAGATAAAGGAGTACTTGTAGATAAATGTGGTTCTTGGTCAAAGATCATATTTTTTTCTCTAACTATTAGTTTGGATTCATGCAGCTACGACATTAAAATATTGATTGACAACTGAAGCTGAGAAGTGAGAGAATGTAGGTCTGAAGCATTACAGAATATTGAGGAGTTTGTAAATAGTGTAATACATTTACCCTGTTTGTGTGATGGGGCATGAGACTATCCACCACTGGACCAGTAATCAAGGAGCCTCAATCCTCACCACTGGCATCTGTGGGGGGATGTTCACTGGGAGGATAAAAGGTACACACACATTATTTCCAGATGCAGCTCTCTACATCAAGTGCAATTTCCCTTAAGAACACACTGAGACCACAGTCAGACCAGGACTGGTTTCTCCCTCTTCAGATCCCCAATAAGACTTCCTACTGGAACAGCTATAGAGTTGAGATCTCAGCTGAGTGACCAAGCCAAGACCTCCAGCACCCTCTCTGTCCATCCAGTGCTCTGTGTCCCTGCCCAAACAGCTGACACACAAACACTGTTTGAGGTTTGATTTACACACACACACCTGGGAAAGGCTGGCATAGGTTTACTGGCTATGTTCCCTTCTGCCCAGACTATAAGGTAGTTACCACTGCCACCAGTCACTCCTTATCAAGTACTTTAGGGCCCTTAACAAAGTATGTCCAATCTTACTATGTAATATTAATACTAATACAAATGGTAGTTTGACTAAGAACAAGGCTATTAGGAGTGGCCCACACAGTGTCACCAAATAAATATGCAAGTACTCTCAAAACTTAAATAGCTCTAGATAGATCAGCCACAATGAAAGGGTTAAATATATTTAATAATAAAAAATAACAGAACAAGAGATTACTAAATATATATTCACAGTGACATCAGAGTTCAAAACCGCAGGAAATATTTAAAATAACATTGAAGTTCAGGCTCACACAGATAAAGAAAAACAAAATCTAAACTAAGCTTTGCTATATTCCTGACTGTATCTAAGAGAGTTATAAACTCCTAATAACTTATTTAGAGCAAGGCAGATGCGGTGAATGGTTCTTATTGTTGTCAGGTCCACTGCAGAATGCTCTGACTCATTTGGAGACTTCAAAATAATATCTAAACTATTACTACTGGCATAGCCTGCAAAATGACATAATTTCTGGTCATCTGACTTCTAGTTCTCAGGCAAAACCCCCCACTGCTGGAAACTGTCAGTATTTAGCATCTGCCTGTAAAAATACCTAGACAAGGGCTTTTGCTCAGATCTTTGGCAGGTGCTGGAAGTCATAAAGCAATTGCATTCCTTCATGCTTCCAAAGTAGCAATTTGTTTACCCCGAAGACAATACAGAACGTTTCCTAGTACAGGCTTTGTGTCTCTGGCTGAATTGAAGCATCTTTATGGCCTAGCATATAAAGTAATTTAATTTCAGATATTTTTCTGAAGTTTGCTGGAGTCAGGTTAATCCTCCAGCTTCCTGTGTTAAAACAGATACATTTAAACAATGACAACAGTGCATATGCATTTCTGTTCTCTTCTAGTAGAGCACACTGTGGCTACATTTTAAGCACAAGCACTTTACAAATACCTTTTCAACATAAACATCTGTACAAAGCAGTTTGATATACATATGACATACAGTTCTAATACATTTGTAACACCAGCATCTTGTATAAATTAGTTTGATATTCACAAATGACATATAATTATTTACAAAATTACAGCTAGCTGTGCTGGGAGTACCTCCTTTTGTCACAGGGCATATCACTAGTAAAAACAGTGAAAAGTAGTGGACCCAGTACTACAACCTGTGTACTCCCATGTTGATATGATTCTTGGTAGATATAGTGGATTTCCAGGCCACAGACTGATACTTGTTGGTCAGGTAACTTGCAAACCAGTTTGCTGTTGTAAAACTTGCACTGTAAACAGCAAAATGTTATGTTTAACAACATCAAAAACCTTAAAAATCTCAGTCCCAAGGGCTGTAGTTTGATTGCCTTTGCCAGTTTTAGTTGTAGTAAAGTTCAACTATTGTGGTTTGGTTCTATGACAAAAAACATAGATAGTTTAGATATTGGGCTCAAGGTTGGAAACTGGCCTGTAATTTTTATTTTGTCACCTCCTTTGAAGGAAAGACTGCATATGATAATGTCCTAGCTGTTGATGTAACTGTGATATTATAAACAGAATTTTGTTCACAAAGTGTGCTTCTCATCACTCACACCATATCCTCCACACAGATCTACACAATTTTTGCAATGCTCACTAAAGTCCACCCTCCTGACCATTTGATCTGATGAAGTCTAGCACCTCAGTGAAAGCATATAGCCTCCACATCCTGACAAATCCATGTAATTCATTCCTTTTCAAGTTCATAGGTTTATACTAGGCTATCTGCCCTAGGGCATTTATAAGCCTAGCCAGAGTGTGTTTGGCTTTCACCACCCATTTTAAATTAATTTTGCTATGCCCTTTTTCGAGGTTAATATACTGTGCCTCTGTCTAACAGTGACACAGAAGTGATACCCGGGGTAAACCTATGATCTCCCATCCACTCATCAAGATTCCTCTTGAAGAGAGTCAATGAGGGACTCTGTCTAACCTGGACTGGGATTTTATTCCAGAGTGAAGGGAGCCTCTGGGTTATGAATCTGTCCCTCCAGCATGTCCTATTTATTTCAGTGCTGAGGTTCAAGTCTCTCGAGCACGTAGTTTGATGGGATTTGGATTTTCTGAGGTGCAGCATGTCCATTAATTCCAGGTTGGACATGGCTTTATACGTCAGGCACAGATCGCCTCTGAGCAGGCGGTATGCCACTGACTAGAGCTGGAGTTTCTTTAACCGGGCAGCATATGGCATCTGTTTGAGCCCTTTGATCCTCTTGGTGAGGTACTTTTGGGGTCTTTCCAGTTGCTGCAGGTGTCTGGTAAGGTACATCCCAAAAGGGACATTGTACTCAATTATGGGCCTGATGAGGGATGAGTAAAGAGGCACGATGACCTCCCCTGATCTAGATGTGAATCCCTTCATGATTAGGTGGGCTATATAAAATGTTTTTCTAACCACTTTGGCCATGTGGTTGTTAAATGAGAGATTGCTATCAACTTGGGTCCCCAGGTCCCTAATTACTTCTTCTGTACTTAATGGATTACCACCTATGTGGTAATTTGTGGGCACTTTGTTTTGCCAAAGGGGATGACTATACACTTTTGGCGTTTAGCTTGAGGCCATGGCTCTGGCACCAGTTGTCTGTTTCTATGAGGCCCTTTTGGAGGATGCTTGTGTCGGCTGGAGAGTCGATTATGGTGCCAAGTTTGCAGTCATCTGCGAACTTGGTCAGCCACAGTCCTTCCGTGTTGGCCTGTACCTCCGAAAAATATATACCAAACAAGAGAGGTCCCAGGACTGAGCCTTGTGGGATGCCACTTGTAACTGGTTTGGAGTCTGACATGGCTCCAGCAATTCTAACCATGTGGGTTCTGTCCTTGAGCCAGTTTGTAACCCATCTAGTGATATAGGGGTTTATATTTAAGCTGGTGAGTTTATCTATAATGCCCGAGTGGGGTATTGTATCGAAGGCTTTTGCAAGGTCCAGGTAGGCTGTGTGGATCACCTTCCCCTCATCAATGGCCTTGGTGACTGTTTCAAAGAAATCGACCAGGTTTAAGAGGCAGGATCTGCCCTTAACAAAGCCAAACTGGGTAGGATCCAGTGTCTGTAGGTCCCCAATATCTTTATTTATGAGGTCCATGATGATCCTTTCCATAGCTTTGAAGACCAAGCTAGTCAGGCTTATGGGGCGATAGTTTCCAGGATCCATTGAGGCACCACCTTTGTGGAGAGTGACCACTGTTGCTGTATGCCACTCTTTGGGTACATATCCTGTAGTAAGGCTGAGATTGAACAGTAGTTTTATGTTTGGGTTTAGCTCTTCTTGGAGTTCATGTAGGATGCAGCCCGGGACACCGTCTGGTCCCATTGATGCTGTGTTTTTTGCTTTGGAGAGGACGGCTCTTACCTGAGCATCTGAGATGTCAGGGGGGCAGCACTCTGCTGGGATAGATATTTGCCCTTTTGGTGGGGAGGGGGGGGGTTTGTGCTGAACCTGTCAGCTAGGATGTTGGCAATGTCTGTGGGTTTGGTGTATGTTTTGTCATTTTTGACTAATTCTGAGCATATCTGGGAATTCCCACCCAGGTTCCTAACATAACTAAAGAAAGCCTTGTGATTATCCTTAGTGTCCTGTGCAATTTTTCTCTCGAAGCTGGCCTTAGACGATTTAATGAGTGCCCGTAGTTTTTTGCTAATACTGATCAGAGATGCCTTCCCTTTTTGGGATTTTGCTCTATCATGTAGTAGCTTCCTCCTTCTATTGTATAGTTTCTTTATGGCTGGGGTCCACCAGACAGGACGTCTGCCTTTGGAGGATTGGGTCTTGGTTTTATTTGGGATTGCATGATCCATGCATTCCTGAAGGTGTTCATAGAATGCGTTTATAAAGGATTCTGCGGTCTGGGCCATATTTTCCACAGGCCCGGGGGCTTTGAAGGATTCCATCTTGGTTTTGAGGAGTGTGAAATTTGCTTTAGAGAAGTTTTTCACTGTGGTTTCCTGGGCAGGGGGTGGGGTCAGGATGTGAATATCCAGTGAGATTAGTTTATGGTCTGATCTTACCAGTGAGGGATACACTTCTTGTCTGGAGCATAGAGTCCCCATGTTGGTGATGATCAGGTCCAGTATGTTTTCCCCTCTTGTGGGAGTGGTAACAAGTTGTTCCATAGCATTTGAGTTTATAAATTCTAGGAACCTTTGGGCTAGGGTGTTGGAGCTAGAGTAATGCTCCCAGTCTATGTTTGGGTAGTTGAAGTCGCCCAATATAATGGTGTTTGGAGAGACCTTCATATTTTCCAGTGTTCTCAGGAAGGCCGATTGGGGTTCCTGGGTTTGGGAGGGTGGTCTGTAGCAGGCTATAAGCTGGAAGGCAGTTTTACCCACTGTTAGTTGCACATGGATAGTCTCTGATGCTTCGTGCTGTGCCACCAACCTGGAGGTGTGGGTATCTTTGACGAATATTGATACTCCCCCTCCTTTTGTGGTTCGGTTCAAGTTTTGGGGCCGAAAAGCATGGTATGAGGTATAACCTAGTAGTGCTGGGGTGCTCTCGGAAGCCTTGAACCAAGTTTCTGTTACTGCACAGATATCGATGTTCTCCATGCTAAAGAGAGTTTTGAGTGCATGCATCGTGAGGTTTAGACTTCTGGCGTCGAGTAGCATTACTCTTAGTTTCTTATCCCTTGTGATACCTATGGAGGTGGGTTTGTCTTTTGAACCTTGCCTAAAAAAGGCACTATGGGGTTAGCAAGAGCCTTTGCCAATATCTGAAAGCCCAGGGGTGACAGGTGCAAGCTGTCCCTAGCGAAGCATCGTGGCTTGTCGAGCATGTCATCCCAGGCTGACAGGCATTGGATCCCCTTTGAATGACACCAATGCTTAAGCCAATTGTTGAAATTGATCATCTTGTCTTCATATTGTGGCATCATTCTTGGTGAGGGTAAGATGCTACTCAAGGTCAGGGTCATACCGGCCTGGACTACATGCTCAGAGAGCTCCTCTATGTCTCTTTTCATGTAGTCCAGGGAGGTACATCTCAGGTCATTCACACCAGCATGGACAATGACTGAGTCATATTTGTACTTGCCTTGGAGTAACCTGGGTGCTTGTGTTATGTGGTGGATCCTAGCGCCCGACAGGCAGCTCACCGTGACCTTCTCCTTGTTCAGCCTGGTGAGCGGGACGTCAGTGTGCCTGACGACAGAGTCACCTATTACAAGTGTATCAGGTGTGTTGTTTAGCCTTAAGGGCTGTGACTGTTCAGGTGTCAGAATCAGTTCTCATAACTTGTATCATTACTTGTTTATCTCCCGCACCCACCTCAGACTAGCTGTAATATCTCCTTCTCCCATCACAACCTGACTAGCAAATACATCAGACTTCTAAGCTCAGAAGTGGGAAGTTACTTTCTACTGAAACAGTTGAAAGCAACCACCCTCCCACCACTACCAGCACCAACATCATAGCTTAGCAGTTTTCAATTAAGATCTCAGTTAAGAAATGCAGTTAAAAACAACACTGTTAGTCTGGTATGAACTTTGATATAAAAAAGCCTACAGCTATTGAAGCTACTTTAGTAGATGAAGTGTTTATCTTTCACTTTAGTAGCTCAGAAAGGTTATTAGTCCATCTGCACTGCGCTTTATTATTACTCTTGCTTTTTATTCCTTTTAATAAAGGGGTAGTTTTGGACAATTCCTTTTGATAGACCTACTTTGCAGTTTTGGCATTTATTTGTTTACTGGGAACATCCAACTGGACCCACAGTGCACACATTTTCAATGGAGGCTTGGGTAGAAAATCTCTAGGCTATATCACAAAAAGTATTCTATAAATATTATACATCAAAAAACTATTGCAAAACACATTTTATATTATAAATATGTACAAGACAAACTACATTAAAATTAATACAGTAATGAAACATTTTTGTTTACAAATATTATACAGGAACAAAAACATGTTCTATATATATATATATATATATACACATATATATATATATATATATATATATATATATATATATATATATATATATATATATATATATATATATATATATATATATATATATATATATATAGAGAGTCTGAAGAAAAAGAGAGAGGATACCTAAAGAAGGATAGGTTTCTGTTCATGCATAAAACTCTGGATGTGCAGTAGAGTAAAAGTAGATTTTAGCTATGTGCTAAAATTTCTTCAGAGGTGTTTTTAAACAGATATAGGAAAGACTGGAAGTAGTTCAGCTTAGAAAATAGTTAGATTATATGGCAAAATAAGTGTTAGAAGAAAATCAGATAAGAACAACAGAGTAGAGATGGAGAATAGAAGGGGTATATTTGGTAGGGAAAGGGGAATTTATTCTAGTAAGGGTTTGGGCTGGGATGGAACAAGAGCAGAGCCAGGATTTAAAAAGGAAGTCATTTAGAGGAAGTGTAAAGTGTGAAAGTTAGTTTGTTCTGATGGCCCAAGGTAGTGAGTTCCAAGTCTTGGCTATGGAGCAGGAGCAGTGGCTTTTCCCTGCACTTTATTAGGGTTATGAGTAGAGAAGATATCTTTTGTTTTCTGACCAGAGAGATCTGTTTGGGTGGTAGCTATGGAAAAGGGTTTCAAGGCAGGACAGGCTAATGGCTTACATACAATTGCATGTATTGTAAGTAGTTGTACATTGGTTAGATCATTAGGAAGTTCAAGCCACTTTATAATTTCAATTGATAAGCAGTAGTGTGTGATGTAGGAGGCATTTGTTGTGAGTTGTGCAATTTTGTTATATAATATTTCAGTTTTTTTGTCTTTAGGGAAGTTTGTAAGTTGGTGTTAACTGGGGCTCCATTATCTAGAGAGAGGGGAGGAGTAAATATCCAGCAAGGCTGACTCTAGTAGCTGTATTTAAGAAATGTTTTTGCCTATAAAGCATTTCTAGTTTTCAGTGTGTTTTTTCATATTATTGTAAATGTGAAGATCAAATTTGAGTTTGTCATCTATTATCATGCCTATTAATTTTGTATGGGAAACAACTTCAGTTTCTGTGTTATTAAGGGAAAGATTTTAAACTGAGTAGTTTTTGATGGTGCATTTTTTAGGTGAATAGGAATAGTTTGGTTTCATTAGGGTTTAATGGAAGTTTGGCTCTGGTGAGCCAAGTCTCACCAGAGGAGGATGCTTTTTGTCGTCTTTTTTGGAGATGTGACAGGTTATTAGATATGCATGTAAGCTTAGAGTTGTCAGAGTACTGGATGAGTGATGCTTGACAAAAGACAGTGTGCAGGTTATTGTTGAAAATATTGAAAATGAAGAGGCTGAGAGTGGAAACTTGGGGTACTCCTATAAGATTGAGTAGATATGGAGAGAAAGAGAGGGCCTTGCTGTTTTTCACATTGCTGTGTATTAGATAGGTAGCTGTTGAACCAATTGATGCTGGTAGTGGTCGGGGGGTAGTCTAAGTGAGGATAGTTGTAGTATGAATTTAAAGTGATTAGACTGTATTGAAAGCTTTAGAGAGGTCAAGGAATAAAGAGGAGACAAGGTTGCCTGAGTTCCTCACTATACTTATAGTGTGTATAAAAGATAGAATTGTGGAGGTGGTGCTGTATGTGGCAGCTGGTAAGAAGGTGGTTTTGTAAGAGATACTTGAAACACTTTTTGTAGATACATTTTTCTACGAGAGTAGAAAAAAGGGACAGTATTGCAATGGGCTAGAAATGCAATACTTTATTTGACCCCCCCCCTCCCCTTTATGTAGGGGAATGATGTGGGATATTTTCTAGGGGGGAGAGAACATGTTCTTCCTGTATCTTCCTGTATAGCTGTTATCAGTTAGGATGCTTCCTGAGGAAGCTGTGGTATCAGTGGCTAGCCTTGGGTATTCTGGCAATAGGTTATCGACAGAGGTGGAGTATGGTTTTAGTTTAAGAGGTTTTTTAATTATGTTGGAGGGTACTGGAGTTAGATTAAAAGATAGGTGAGTAATGCAGTTAGATTGGTTTAGATCAGACTGTAGGGGGAGAATTAGGAGGTGTTATGAAATTTATAGGTATTTGATGTAAAGGGCTGGTGAATGTAGATGGGTTTTTGGTTAAGGATTCAAAGTATTGAGATCTGTTGCAATTTGCTGTTGGGTATTAGAGGAAGAGGATGGCTGCATTCTCAACGTCAAAGTAAACGTTATTGTCATTTAGGACTACACAAGTGCAGCCTAAATGAAATTCTGAGTATCAGCTCACCAGAGAGTACATAGAAACAAGGATAACAAGAACAACAGAATAACATTTCTATTTAAAAAGATATTCAATACAAGGCCCACAGAAGGAGAAATAAACCAATAATAGCAAAAACACACAAGCCACCCCAGACAGTCATAAGAAGAATAGTGTACACAGCAGCATGACAGAGTAGGATGGCACATGTTAAGATTGTCCTCCTTTGTTCATCTGCATCAGACAAACAGCAGGCAATTGCACATGAATAAGAAAATATATTGTTACGTCAAAGAATAAAAAAGACATTGCACACTTTTCAGCTGAACTATGCATTGTGAATGATTACTAGCTAAGTAATTGGTAGCTGGTATCAGAGTTTATAAGTCTCAACACTGTTGGGTAGAAGCTATTTAACTATCTGGTGGTCCTGCAGGGGCTACTCCAATATCTCTTCCCGAAGACAGTTGTGTAAACCAGATGTTTTTGTACATGGGTTCAACAAGGGAATAATTGAAGACCAGTATTTTTTATTATATTTCTGGTCATTTTGGATGAATGTATAGTACTGTTTCTTGTCAAGCTTAAATTGTTTATTTTTTTTCTTTACCTGGGTACAGAATTGAAGGTTATTACTTGTTGTGTCAAGTCTTCCATTCTCTGCCCCTCCTGTGCTTAAGGTTCTTAGTCTGTCCTGAAATCCAGGGGTAGTGGTTATTTTTCATTTTATTTCAGAGAGGAGCTAAGCTATTTAGTGTGTTTAGGAATAAGATATTGAAGCATATAGCGGCATCATTTAAAGGGAGCAGTTTTGGTATAGTCCAGTTGATGGCTTTTAAAGTGTCAATAAATATATTGATATGACTTAGCTTGGTGGGTTATACTTCTAATGGCATATGCTGGGAGATAGACACTTAGAGCACTGGGAGGTGTACCAGCAGTCATATATTTAACAGGGTCAGAAATCATATCCACTTGAGAGTGGTACCTTTATCATATGACTTGTTGTATCTAATGGGGAGCTGATTGAGCTGTGTGAACCCAAATAAGTTTATTCTGGAGAGTGGGCTGCTAGTGCTTAGGTCCTGCCAGTCTATATTGATGCCACCCAATATGATGGCTTCATATGAAATGGTGTTAGATACCTAAAAAAATATATCTTCCTGTATGGGAATATTATTATCTTGGTGGTGTATAAAGTACAACAATACATATACTTTTTGTCTTGTTCAAATTAAGGAAAGTGCTGAGTATTTCAACATTATGGAATCTGGGGATAGGTTCTGAGTATTGGATAATGGAGTGGATGTTGGGATAGAATAGATATTCCACCTTTTTTTGGTTTGATCGGCTCAGTTGTATTATACTGAGGTGGAAAGGGTTCTGTATCCATAACACTGAGTTTAATCAAAGTTTCAGTGATTGCTAAGATATACAGGATGCAGAGACTGGTCAGGCATGGAGCTCAGTGAGTTTATTGCATATGTTATGTAGGTTTAAAGTAATGAGATTGAAGGTTTTTGGTGGACCTTTAGATGGTGGAGGGGAAGAATGAGAGGTTACTATGGGTTCTGTCGGTACTAGAGTTCATAGGTTCATAGGTTCATAGGTTCATAGGTTGGTACTAGAGTGGGACTGAGAGAATCAAGCTTATTTGGCTGAGTAAAGAGAAGGTTTAAGTTTGGCATATGTGGGTGGGTTCAGATAGGACTTTGTTTTGCTTGATAGTATTTATTCGATGAGTGGGACATTGAGTGATGTAGCTAGTATTGGACAGATTAAGTGGTCCTGGGTTAGGGTAGATGTTGTTACATTGTTTGAATTTAGAAAAGCAGAATATTGACCTGGTATCTAATTTTACCTTTATGAGGATACGTTTTACTCTGTGGATGGGTTTCTGATAAGTGACTACTTTGTATTTAAAATAGAGAGTGAGGTCAATATTGCACAGACATGGAGAGATGGTAGAATTACTGTTTTGTTTCATTCCTGGTAACAGAGAACAGAAGTAATGGTGAACATGATTGGAGGAAGCAGTCAGAAATTAGTTTTATGATTTTTACATCACCTGTCATACTAGTAATTTAGCATGTTACTATTTGCCATATTTACCAAGCTTTTAGGTAGGAACTACAAACAAAAAGTTTTAGGAGAAGATTAGTGACCAGGTTTATGATAAAAAGAAATGCAATTTACTGAATGCTTTAACTAGACATACTTCAGAGTGCAATGTACAATATAAGTTTAAGTTTATGGCTTTACAAAAAATACATATGGGTTCAAGGGGTGGCAGTTTACTGAATGTCACCAAGTGAGCTGAATTAAATTGGATTATTAGGTTAAATGTCACAAAGGGAGTCTGCATGTCCTCCCTGTGATCATGTGGGTTTCCTCTGGGTGCTCTGGTTTCCTCCCACATCCCAAAGACATGCTGTAGGCGGATTGGACACACTAAATTGGCCCTAGGCATGAGTGTGTGCATGTGTGTGCCTTCTGTGGAAGGTTGGGCGCCGGGCTGGCAACTCGACACTGTAAAACTCCACTGCCAATCATGAGTGGACGGTGATCCACTGTGGTGACCCCTAACCGGGAAAAGCCGAAAGAAGAAGAAGGTTAAATGCCACAAAGCCTCGAGAACTAAATGGCTCCTTAAGAATTGCTCCAGCTTTAAAAGGAAGGGGTTTAATTTCTTAATTCATTATTTTTGTCATGTTTTAAAACGCTTATATAAATAATTTCAATTTGCTATGTTTTTTCTTGTATATCTAATGAATATCATTGACAAGAAAGCTGTTGTATATATTTATATTTTGAAGGGCAGCCATGGTGGTGCAGCGGCTAGCATTGTCACCTCATAGCAAGAGGCTGTCTGGTTCGATTCTCGGCTGAGGTACCTTCTGTGAGGAGTCTGCATGTCCTCCCTATGGGTTTCCTCTGGGTGCTGTGATTTCCTCCGACATTCAAAAGACATATGCAGTAAGTGGATTGGGCACTCTAAATTGGTTGTAGGTGAGAGTATGTGTGTGAGTGAGTGGTACAAATGAACTACAGCAGCAGAGCTAGTCACCTTGTGGTGTAAACCTTGGCGCGAGATGATTGTCACTGTTGAAGTGACACCCCTACCCCATGTGCAAAATGAGAAAAAATCAGCAGATTAAACGTGGCAATGGCTGGTAATGAACTCCTTGTTTAAGTGGGTTGAGTATGTGTGTGTTTCAGGGGCACTGATTTGATATAATAAGGATGAGAAGTCAGGGGTGAGATGATACGGAAGTAGTTAACATCATCTTCTTGTGCTGGTGCTAATCAACTTTTGCACACACACAAGTGAAAACTATAATACCTGCTTAAGTATGTGCTGGCTCTAAATGTAATGAAAACTACACTAGTATTTCTTACAGTGACCAGCTGTGGGTTGAGTGCATAACATTATAAATGTTAATGGTGGTACATAAGCAACACAGAGGGAGCCATTACTGAGCAAAGATGTGCCGTGGAAAAAATGTTCTTCTGGTATTAACTGCTAGGTAGCTGCAACAGCATCTGATACTCTTGTGTGCTAAATAACTAAGAAATAGTCATTAAACTCATTAAAAGAGATGATTTACATTGGGGTACTGATGTATATAAATGTTGTTGGCATACTGCACCTTGGTAAGCTCACAGATGACCCTTGTTACAAGAATTTGGTATCATGACAGTGAGGAACTGATCTAATAGGTAGACAAATTAATAGGGGCTAAAGAAAAGAAAAGGAACAATCTGAGAAGTGTAAGACTGATTAAGTTTTAACATAAATGAACAGCATCTGCACAATGTACACAATTACAGAAGGATCACTACTGCTAAAAAGAGTGCGATATTGGTGCAGTGCAGCTAAAAAAAAACAAAAAAAAATCCCAGATGTTTATTCATATCAGCTGTTTAGCAAGAAAGCTTGCAATGAATACATATGTGCTGGGAATTCCTCTTCTTGTGTCCCCAGTTAAGGGGGATTCTGAGAGTTCTGCAGCTCCCCCACTCAGGACATTGCTGCTTCTTATTACTTATATCCTGAGATCATGTACCAAGAAGGTTGGAAATTGAGCTTGAAAAGGACCTTGACTTGAAAAAGAAAATACTTTGGAGGTATAGCTATCCAATAAAGTAGATTGCAGTACAAGTTGTGAAGTTCCTGGTCCAGTTAAGATTTGATTATAGTTATAGCAAACTAATATGGTCATAATTCTTGATGTCATATTATATTACAAGTAGTAAGTTTGTGTGCTTTAACTGTTTAAAGAACAATGTTAAATCAGTCTTGTGCTTAAGAATATAAGAAACAGTTACTTGTGATATTTGAATTTACATGCTTAGAAATGGCAGAATACTGAAAGTTAAATCTATGCACTGATTTCTGACATGACACTAGTTTATTCATGTTGCATAAACATACAACTATAAAGCAGTTGGAGCAGCAATGTTGTGTTTTTTCTTTCGGCTTTTCCCGGTTAGGGGTTGCCACAGCGGAACCCCGGTCCGCTAATGATTGGCAGTAGATTTTATGGTGCCAAGGTGCCAGCCCGATGATCAACCTTCAATGAAGGCATGCCCATTCACGCATGTCTTTCGAACACCATTTGACCGCAGGGAGGACATGCAGACTCCACACAGAAGGCGCTCCAGCTGAGAATCGAACGGGAGAACCTCTTGCTGTGAGGCGACAATGCTACTGCTGCACCACCGCGGCTTCTCAAATAAATGCACCATGCATGGGGATGCACATATGTAAGCATGACAATTTGGAATTTAAATTATTTAAAGATTTACATATTGTATCCATTTTGATTTTTAATGCTCAGTTTGGAACTTTTCTCCCTAGCCATCTGCTGAAAAGGGTCTTCAGTCCAGTTGCATTTTCCCAGTAAACAAATGCAAATAGAATAAATAAATAAAGAATACCAACATAAGACTTTAATTCTGAGAAAACTGAAAAATAGGTAAATGGCATTTACCCAGCAAACATAATTAACAATGATTTAACTACTGTGTATGTTTACCAACTTAAAATTAACTTTTTACACAACTTCACTGTATATCATTACACAATCCAGGTAAAAACACCAGAAATCAAACTCTAACATCTGTAAGAAACAAAGCAACGAAAATGAGTGTCCTGCGAGAGCTGCAATTTGTGCTAACAATGGAGTCAGTCAGCAACACAAAGGATGTGCACAATATAGTGGTGGGTCCCTATCAGAAGATCAAACAACCAGATTATAGTGAATCTTTGAATGTCAAACCTGCTGCTTTACTTGAAGACAGTATTTTTTGGGTCTGGTGTTTGCCCATTCAGAGGGATCTCGGAGGCAGGGGGTATGGGGTTGCAGCCCCCCCTCCAAAAAACACTGTTTTTTTGTGATACTGTCTTCTAGAGGAGAACCATTTCTGAGATTCAGTCTTCTTGGTTTTGATAATCTGGCTGTTTGATCTTCTGACATAAATCCACTGTGCTGTAGGTTAAATGAGCAAAAACAGTGTAAGGATATGCATAAAAAAACTCTTGGGTTAATATTTATAATTCAGCTACACAAACCTCTGCTGTATGCTAAATTACCACATAGTGGTCTGTAAAATACAAAGAATATACATGCCTAGTAGTCTGGTATCAGGCAGTAACTGATGAAACCACAGCAGTTTCTAAGCAGAAATATTAAGAAAATGTCTGCTAAAGTCTATGGTAGAGATTTAGAAAGTGTGTGCAGTTATATAGGTGTAGTGCATGTCTAAAAGCACATAAGAAACAACACCACAATTCATAAACAGCACTGCGGTAAGTCATATGTGATAGTCTGCAACTGCGTAAATGAGACACGTATGTATAAAATGCTCCTTGGTATACAAGATAGTATATGATTCACAATGGCGAGTGCTGTATATCAAGTCAGGCATGTTGAGAGCAAAGTCATGGTCTTAGTGCAACTGAAACTTATATGATCCACTGTAATGAATACAAATCCTTTAATAACTCTCAACACGATAGCTGTCATTAGTGAACCCAAGGCTTTAGTGCATACATTGTGCTATCCCTCTGCATGGAGGCACTTCTGTACATTGGTATGCTGACATAAACTTCACAGGCAGGAGCAGTTAAACCATTTATAAATGGATGCTGCCACCATGGACATATTTTATGACTTATGCCTAGGGCTTTGACTTGGAGGTACATTGTTTTAGGGGCACATTAAGGGATATCTGTGGATATATTTAATTTATTCATTTATTCCTTCATTCTATTGACTAGGGTAGTCTGATGGGCAAGTGCCCCTTTTCAGCAGAGTGCTTAGAGAAAAGCTCTATGTGCATACAGAATATAACAAAAAAAATTGTAAAATATGAAACCTAGTGCTGCATGTTGTGGCATGGCTATTACCCGATATTTTTTTAAACAAATAGACATTAATGCAACATAGCAGTTTATGAAGCTCACCAGGTTTTGATACTTTCACTTCTCAGTATTGTTAGTAATGGGTATAGAACATCATGTTGCAGATCAGTATTGTTAGTAATGGGCGTAGAACATCATGTTTCAGATCAGTATTGTTAGCAATGGGTGTAGAACATCATGTTTCAACATTAAATGTGGTACAAACTGTAATTATGGCTACTGTCAGTACAATCTTGTACAATACTACAAAAGTGTTTAGAAACATGTAAAGATATTAGTAAGCTTAGGGCATACACATATCTGTGCAGCAAACAGTTCAAAATTCATGAAATATTTTGAAATCACAACAGACATGGCAAATATCCTGTGGAATCACACTAAAAAACATTGTCACATGTATTTTGTGCAATACCCATTTTGATGTACATAATCAAGCATAGCCATGTGGAATTGACATCACCATGGCTAAAAGATGAGACCAGGCTCTTTCTGGAGCATGTCCTACATCAGAAAGCTATCCTGACAGGGAATGCCCACTGTTAGATGGCCAAAGGCCGACCCATGGTCCAGAATTAGTTGGACTTGAAAACCAGTGATGACGTACCCACAACTGTGTAACACATTTAGCATGGATGACCTGACCTGTTCCAGCACCACAGGGCATGCTTCAGGTGCCTTAAGGAGCTAGAAAGGCATTTTTAAAAAGTCATTGATGAGTCCAATAAACACAAAAAGGTATCTGTAATGGTCAGTGGGTGTCGAAAGATTTTACTCTTCTAACATATTCTGGAAGAATCACACCAAGTTCTTGTAAGCAAGTAAAACAGCTTTATTTTACATGCATGGAGACCTGCTACATGATGGTAGTATGCCAGCAGTCTGGCTACTTGTACTTTAAGTTCTCCTTATATAGACCCTCCTGCACGTACATACACGTAGCACAGAGGACTTTCATTAAAATTGATAGTTTGATTACTTGTTTTTACCAGCCAGTACCACAGTTATTCTTGCACCATTAACTTTCTTATCAGCAGTTTAAGATTAACTTCTGCATTCCTCAGTGATCAACATTTTCCAGAACATTTCAGTTTGCATGCAATGAACATTTTTCTGCTTAACCCTTTATATACAGAATATAAAATATGTTGACTTCAGTATTTTTCCACATTTCCCCCCTTACAACATTTTGTATACTGTTTATTTTACACAATCCCAGATACGTTGTATACCTTCTCATAATCAGAGAAATATGCTTTTGTAGCATTGGCAGAGATAACCTTCGATATTATCATTTTGATACATGGTATGCAACAGCAGCCAAGCAGCAAAAATATGATTGCACCAACACATACAGCAATTAAAATGTTCATCAACACAGAACCCCAGTTTACAAACAGGTTTTGGAAAAAGTCAGTCAAGGGGTTTGGACCAGGTTTAGTCAGTTCAGAAACTTGTTGAATTATTTCAAGATGGCTCTGAATCGCGTGCTCATTATCAGGAATGAACGAGCAGCACTCCTCGTGTATGAGAGCGCAAGTACCTCCTTTTGCCGCTAGGGTGAAATCAAGCGCCATACGGTTCTGCAACACTACTGTTCTCATCGCCGTTAATTTGTCCGTCACCAATTCTAGCGCTGAAAATGTCGCATTACTCAGAGTCTCTAACAGTTTTGACAGTTTTCTCAGTTCCCAGATGGATTTTACTGTCCCATACGCTGGCAAAATACCAGCCCAAGCAATTACATCATCGCCTAGGTCCATATGTGAGAGTCCTTTGCTGCTGACGTGTGCCAAGTCATGGTGATAAATCCATGACGCATCAATGTTACCTACGGGATTAATAGGTTTATTAAGAGAACATGCATTTCATATTTTACTTTGAGGTAATACATTTGCGTGTCTGATAGCTGGTATCAGATATCCCAAAAAACAACTTCCTGACCAGCCATATGGTAACCATTTATATGCTTTCCTACCACAAATAAAATAACAATCATTCATTTTTATGGTGATATTGGTTGCAAATTCATAACTCCCATTTGGCTTTAGCCCCTTAAATAACAGGCCATATACATACAGCATTTTTTCAACAAAACTAGTATCATTTACATTGATGTCTTTTTTTATAGCTCCAAACTTGGTTTCACACTGCCCTTCTAGGGTACAATTATGAACTATTGTCAAATTACATTGGCTCAGCACCATCTTAACTTTCCCAATCTTTTGAAAACACACTGTTCTGTTTTGGCGCCCCAGAAGAGGCAGCACCACCTTGTCTCTCAGTGGTACTTCTGTGGTTTCAAACAACAAATTATTCCAAGTATCATTTGTTCCCAGAGGGGCTGTCCCTAACATTAAGCCACTATGTACAGTAGGTATTACAGTACATACCCAACAATTTGAGACATTCATTGAGGATGCATATGCATATTTAATCGCTTGATATGTATTAAAGTTTGGATGCCAGCTGGTGTGTTTGTCTCTTTTGAATGGCTAGCTTCATTAAAAAACAAAAATATTACAATCACAATAGTTATAAACAATAAAATATTGCAATAGAACCATTTTCTCTTATTCTCATTATTGTCCTTCATGGTTACTGCTGTCTGTTTGTTCCTCAGGGGAATTCAATTTTTTATCTAACTTAAAATGTTTTACAATGCGTTAGGTGGATCCATGAGGACCTTTCTTTAATCCGAACTGCCATTGGAGTTGCGATGACTTCCGTGATTTTGTTGTCTCTTGAACCTGAAAAACAATCATTCATTAAACAGCTGTTAGTATTGGTCAGCATTTTCCTCATGCTATCTCCTCACCCCCCTCATGTTCCGCAGGCAACAAGTTTTGCCACTGCGGGACGTAATAAGGTCTCCCGTACAATAATTCAAATGGGGTGACTCCTTTTGAGGTGGGAGTTGTCCGCATGGAAAGGAGGGCTAGAGGTAGACAGGTAATCCAAGACTGATGTGTCTCGGCCATGAGTTTTCTTAACTTGCCTTTTAGAATGCCGTTGTGGCGTTCCACCAACCCTGCTGACTGTGGGTGGTAGGCACAATGGTGTTTCAATTCAATTTGGAAAACTGTAGACAGTTTCTGAATGATCTGATTGACAAAATGCATGCCATTGTCAGAGTAGATGCGTGTAGGAAGTCCAAAGTGCGGGACGATGTGATTGACCAAAATTTTAGCCACTGTTTGAGCATCCAGATGTGTCACCGGAAAGGCCTCAACCCACTTAGTAAATGCATCTACTATCACTAACACAAACTTCTTTAGTTGTGCCGGGGTCAATTCGATGAAGTCCATACATATTGTATGAAATGGATAGGGGGGTGTTGGAAATGATGCCGGGGCAACTCTGACCCCTCCCCCGTGGTATTTAGCACATACTATGCAGGACAGACAAAAATGTTTTGCATATGCAATGAAACCCTTGGTCCAAAAGGTAAGGTGGATAATTCTAACCATAGCTGCAGGGCCCAGATGGGAAGGGCCATGCACAACTAGTGCTGCATACCTAAAAAGATTAGTAGGCAAAACATATTTATTATCTGGTCCCACATAGATTCCCTTGTTCTGTCTAACACCATACCTAGTCCAGCGTTGTTTTTCCTGTACTGTGCTAAGTTCCTGCATGACTTGTAAGGTTTGCAAATCAAAGTTATCTGTTGGTTGTAATTCTGTAGGTGTGGTTTCAAGTGAAAAGGTACTGGACATAGCTGCCTCTTTGGCTGCTTTGTCTGCTAGGGCATTACCAAATGATACTGGGTCCTTAGCACGGGTATGAGCAGCGCATTTACAGATGGCCAAATCCCGTGGCCGTTGGACGGCTTGTAGTAATTCAAGGATTAGTTCTTTGTGCATGATGTCTTTCCCCGAGGTTGTAACTATCCCCCTATTTTTCCATTGCTGAGCAAACACATGTACCGTAGAGAAGGCATATTGACTATCCATATAGATAGTGACATTCCTGTCCTCCGAAAGGAGACATGCCCTTGTCACAGCAATCAGTTCCACTGCTTGAGCGGATAAGTTCCCGGGGAGTGGTCTTGCCTCTATTATCTGAGTTGCAGTAGTAACTGCATACCCTACCTGCGTGGTGCCTGTTTCTGTTTTGCGTGCTGACCCATCTACAAACAGTGTCCAGTCCGCATGTAGTAAGGGTTGATCTTTAAGATCCGGTCTTGGTAGAACTTTAGAATGTATGAGATCTAAGCATACATGCGGGATACCGTCTTCAGCAACAGGTAGCAATGTCGCTGGATTTAAGGTAGTGCATCTCTCAATTGTCATGTGTGGCTGTGATAACAGCATAGTCATACAAGATAAATGTCTGCTAGGTGACAGAAATGTTAACTTGTCCTGCAGAAGGATGACTGCTACAGAGTGCGGGACTTTTAACGTAAGATCATGGAACAATACCAACGTGGCAGACGCTTGTACCGCCAAAGCGGCTGCAATTACTGCTTGCACACAGTGTGGTAATGCTCGTGCTACTGAGTCTAATTTGCTAGAGTAAAATGCCAATGGTCTTAACTTATCTCCATACATTTGCATTAAAACAGATGTCATAAATCCCTGCTTGCAATCTACAGTCTGTATAAAGGTCTTACTGTAATCTGGAACCCCCAATGTTGCTGACCCAGCTATCAGTTGCTTGATCCTAGTGAATGCCTGTACTGCCTTGTCTGTCCAGTGCAGCAAATCTTTTGCCGCCATCGGTATTGCAAAAATTAAGTCTGACAGCGGGTGCACTTCTTCGGCATAGTTGGGAATCCAACTACGACAGAAGTTCGTAATGCCTAAAAAGGACATCATTTCTTTTTTTTGTAGTTGGCATGGGGGCTTGTAAAATAGCATTCTTTCTGCTGTCATCTAATCGCCTGCCCTTCCCAGAGATAGTATAACCCAGGTAACGTACTTCTAATTTACAAAATTGTAAGTTAGACTTATTTACCTTATGTCCTTCGTGTGCCAGAAAGTGTAGTAGTCGAATAGTCTCGGACTTACAGAGTTCTTTCGTAGTCGCGGCCAGGAGGATATCATCCACGTACAGCAGTAGGTGGCACCCTTGGGCGGGTTGGAACTGAGCCAAATTGGTGGACATCTCTTGTGAGAAGATGGTCGGACTTTCGCAGTATCCCTGCGATAACCTGGTGTAGGTATAACGCTTACCCATAAATGTAAATGCAAACCAAAATCTACTATCTTCCTGCAAGGGAATAGAGAAAAAGGCATTACTGATATCAATTACAGAAAAGTAGTTATCCATAGGAAGGATATCGTTCAGCAGAATAGACGGATCCGGGACTATGGGGGCCCGAGGTACCACCGCGGCATTTATTGCCTGTAAGTCTTGTACCATCCTCCATGTCCCATCCGTTTTTTTTACTGGAAATAAGGGCGTATTACACGGTGAGTCTGTGCACAGAATTAATACTCCAGCTTTCAAAAGTGCTGTGATTACTGGTAAAATGCCCTCCTCTGCCTTTCTGCTCAAGGGATACTGCCATTTATGAGGTCTAAATTCTGACTTGGGTGTAATCTTTACCTGTCCTGCCATTCTAATCAGTCCGATATCGTGCTGACCCTGCGACCATAATGAGTTTGGAATTGTCTGCAATTGAGATTCCTCCATGGGGATAAGGAGACATAGTCATAATGTCCCAGGGGATTGTATCGGTTCGTCTTCTCAGAGGTGCACGGTCGGTCTGGCTTGTGTAACCCAGTTAAGTTTTTGAACCTGAACGCCTTTACCTGCCAACTGTTCTGGTGTCCATCCTACCCATTCAGTTATTTTCTTACCCACGAGGTACCATGACATTCCTTCACCCTCCGTGACTGAAATATGTGTGGTTAATTCATTCTTATACAGCAGCTGCATATCCCTTGTAAGGCTACATGTGACTGCAGAATTACCTAGTGTGTCCCAAAAAAGGCTATGCAATACTAGTTTGGTGACTTTAAAACTAAGAAATTTCTTTTCGTATTCTAAATCAGGTCCGCACATCTTCTGTAATACATTGTGCAATGTAATGGATCTGACACCTTGGATTTGTTATGCCGTATTTGCTTAATGCCAAATTTGTAAGAGCCGTCACTACACTCTGGGGCCTGTCTCTATCAAATCATTACTATACCAGTAATGTAGATCTCCCTGCCCCTCTAATAGCATTGCACTATTCGTTTCAATTCTCCTTGCCACCATCCCAGTGGAGGTTGGGACGGCTGCTATGCCGAACACTTGCATTAAATCTCTTCCTAGTAAATGTACTGGGCAGATTTTTGAAATTATTACTCGGAACCGTATGGTTTGGTTCATCTCTGGGTCAGTAAACCACAGAGGTTTGGACAATGGCTCTTTGTAAATACGACCATTTGCTGCTTTTACAAGCACATATTCATCCGAGGTAACATCGGATGATATGGCAGTACTTCTGACTAACGTTCGTGAAGCCCCTGAGTCACAAAGAAATTCTATGTCTCGGCCCTCAACTTGCAATGTGATCACTGGTTGGGATTCCAATTGCATAGTTGATGCTAGTGCTGTTAGATTTACCATTTGATATTCCTCATTTTCTGCCATTTCCTGTCCCCACCCATCGTCTTCACTTTGTACCTACCTTTTGTACCTACTTCCCCATTCTCACTTTCTTCTTCTTCCTCATACTCTCCATCTACGTCTTTTTGACCGTCATATAGTCATGCGGTACCACCGGAAGCAACCATCGGTTTCTCCGGTCCTCTGCAATCTCTGGTGAAATGTCCCTTCTTACCGCACTTAAAACACTCCCCCCTCTTTTGCCTACCCTCGAAATCCTCAGAATGACTTATGCCTCCCCGTCCTCGTCCTCTTCCCCTGCCACGCCCTCTTCCACGATTTGCGGAACCCTGAACTAACATTAAAGTTCCATTTTCACTAACTGTAAAAGTCTGGGCTTGTTTATCTTTTTTTTCCTTCAGATATTTCTCAGCATGTCTAGCATACTCCATAAGGGGCTGTAGACATGCTGTCCTGTGTGTGATCATATGTTTTTGTATAAAGTTACCAATGGCTGTCTGGCAGCCCTTTAGGAGTGCATTTTTCAATTGCTGTTCATAGGGCGAGTCATTTTCCTGATTTTCTACCTTAATCAACCCACTATGAGCATCAAAACATTGTGTGAGATGATGTAGATAATTGTCTACGGTTTCGTCATCTGATTGAACACATTGATTAATGCAAGTCCAATCTGCCTTGGGCTTCCAATGCTCTTCTATTTTATCTAAGAGAGTCTTTATTCTAGTTCTGCACACTTGGAAGTTTTATTATCTTCCTTTTTAACAAAGTACACATCTCTTTCACTTGAATTACCACACCCTTTTTTCAAATTTTGTTCCCTATGTCTTTTATTTGCTTCCTCCAGCCATTTCTGTGCCTGGGGAAACCCCACCTTCTTTTGATTCCTTGTCTTATTTCCTGCCTGTTTGCGCAGTAATCTTACTAGATTTTGACATTCCGACTTATTTAAACATCCACTAAACCCATGATCTTTTTTCCATTTATCTAAATATTTTACGTTCTTTGGGTGTAAATCAAACATAAACTTTTCATCTTCGGATTGTCGTCACCTTTGACGCAACTGGTTCCTGTTCCCATTTCTCTTAAGAGAAACTATTCCTGTTCCTGAGATCTCTTGTATATGGAATTTATTCACATATACTCCTTATACTTTGAGAAAATTAAATTTCTCCCTTGACTAGTCCCTTAAAATTTAGACAAAAATTCCAATCAGAAACAACAAAAAAATAGCGTTTTGCTTACCTTTGTGATTATTCCGCCCTGTTTCGCTGCCACCTCACGGATTGAATCTGGAAAGAGTGACTGTCCTCTAATTTCGACCTGTTTCAGTCGGAGGTCTTTCGTTCGAGGAGAGCCTGATCTCTCTCCACCTGCGCAGGTTTTCAGCCTCTCTTTGTTCGATTCACGCTGTGCAGGGGCCGCCCTAACGTTGGGCGCCAGTTATGTCGAAAGATTTTACTCTTCTAACATATTCTGGAAGAATCACACCAAGTTCTTGTAAGCAAGTAAAACAGCTTTATTTTACATGCATGGAGACCTGCTACATGATGGTAGTATGCCAGCAGTCTGGCTACTTGTACTTTAAGTTCTCCTTATATAGACCCTCCTGCACATACATACACGTAGCACAGAGGACTTTCATTAAAATTGATAGTTTGATTACTTGTTTTTACCAGCCAGTACCACAGTTATTCTTGCACCATTAACTTTCTTATCAGCAGTTTAAGATTAACTTCTGCATTCCTCAGTGATCAACATTTTCCAGAACATTTCAGTTTGCACGCAGTGAACATTTTTCTGCTTAACCCTTTATATACAGAATACAAAATATGTTGACTTCAGTATTTTTCCACAGTGGGCATTTTATTAAAGGTGGCATGTCTATAGGTATGGCACAGTGAATAAAGCGATCTAGTATAATATTATTCCTTTTATTGTGTGAAAGTATAACTTGTAGTGGTGTACTGTTACAGTATTTCTCAAAAGTGTATCACAAAAAGATTGTAAAAAATGCAATTTAAACTTCTGTTGAACTACCTGCAAGCATATGCAGTATGCAATCCCATAAATACAAAAAGTGTGCCCCGGTTCTCACTGTACTCCTGAACCCTGTCTGTGGGTACAGTCACAGTTATGTGTTATGCTATGAATTTGAAAATTGTGCCAAGTCCAGTTCACTTTTGCTTGTCTCCATGTGCAGTCATTGTTATATGTGGTGAGAATATGGAAATGTTAGCTACCAATACTGTAACATTTATGCTGCCTGTCTCCAGGTGTAGTCTCAGCTGTACGTGTACTGTAGTATTTATGCTGCCTGTCTCCAGGTGTAGTCTCAGCTGTATGCGTACTGTAACATTTTTGTTGCCTGTCTCCAGGTGTAGTCTCAGCTGTATGTGTACTGTAGCATTTATGTTGCCTGTCTCCAGGTGTAGCCTCAGCAGTATGTGTGATATTACAGCTGCCGGAAATGCACTATATCTCCTGGCTCCCATGGTGCTTCTGTTGCCAGGCTTCAAGCACAGTGACAACTATATCATATGATACTGGAAATGCACAAAGGTACCAATAGGTCTTGTTGACCTTATGTTCTCTGCCTCCTAGTACAAAGCTACGTGTCATATTGTGAATGTCAAAATTCTATCCCATTTCACCCTCCCCCCTGATGCGGTGGTGTGGGACTTTGCTTTATTGAGTATTTTATTATAGCACCTTATTTAATCCATAGTTTTAGTAGGCTACAGGAAACTCTGTCATGGTGAACATCAACTGGGAGTAGGGCAAGGAAAAATTTGGTGATATGAAGAATACATGACAGCGGCATCCACCATTGAAGACAGCACAGTAGGTCTCAACAAAAGAATTTCAAGATGGAGGCCAGGCAAAATGAGTAGCATAAGGGGTTTATAGTAATGCAAATTTTCAAGAAAGCACTTGTTTACAAAGCAATTCAAAGATATTGACTGACATTTGGGTGTCCTGATCACTGAGAATATTTTAGAAAAAAAATAATTTTTACTGACCTCTTCTTTAGATTACTAGCCGAACAACAGTGCTTCATTAGTTGACACAATCTATACTAGTTCTATGGCCTTGAATACATTTGGTTAGACCACCTAAGGCTGAGTGCAATCCATATATAAAAGGCCATGGAGTATTCATGCCCTACGGAGTCCTATCATTTGAGCAGTTGTTGAGAATGGAACCCTTGTATTTTCTGCCTATTAGCAGTTATGTAAGTGGCATTTGAAAAAAAGTATAGTTGACTTGGTAATATGCTGTAGTGATTGCCTGGGCTACTTTTATTAATCATGTATACTTTTTAAAATTAGATATGTACTTGGTTTTAATTCTTTACAGAGAAACATTCATTTTGCTAACAAATGCTCCGTTACCACACTCTTTATAGCTGTTTGTACTGTCAGTGTTATAGTAGTGATTACATTTCTTATCAAAGTAAATTCAACTTTCAGTCATGGCTGCATGGATGAAATCCATAAAGAAAATAGCAGTAAAAAGAAATTCAGAATAGGAGGTCTTAGATTCCTATTAGGACCTTTTTTCCAGTTCATGAAGTCCTGCTCTGTGTGTGTGTGTGTGTGTGTGTGTGTGTGTGTGTGTGTGTGTGTGTGTGTGTGTGTGTGTGTGTGTGTTTGTGTGTGTGTGTGTGTGTGTGTGTGTGCTGTGACTGAACTCCAAATGAGAACAATGCATACATGTGCAAAGTTTCCCTGCTAAAAGGGGACTCACTTGGTTAAAGTAGATAATAGTAATTGTTAGTCAAAATAAAAAAACAGCATAGGAATAAAAGTATTCAGGTGTGTTGGAAGGCGAAACGCCAAAACAGAACTTCCTGTTCAGTGCCTACCTGAATATAATGTATTATCATGTTTTGGGCTTAGTATCAAATCTCATTGATAACTTAGAAATTATTTAACTATACTAAATATTATAAATGACACAAGAGAAAACCTATCACTACTATGAAGTTTACAGAATATATAAAACAGTGCCAGATGGAACAAATACTTTCAGTGCATCTAGAGAGAAAATCGTAAAATAGTTCCAACACCCAACAATGTATAGTTCTGTATTTATAAGTAGCATGGAGCACGGGAAAAAGATAATAGACATATATCATATCTAAAATCCTTGCAAAGAGCTGTACACACAGGCACTGAAAATAAAATAAAAAAAACAGATATTACTGCATATCCAAGTCAAGCTCCACTCAAGTAACCCACATGCATGACCAAAGCCTAGTCTGTGACATCAGTAGGACCTGTTGATGGGACAGATTTGTGTCCCAGCGACACCCCCCCCTTGTGGAATAGACTCTCTCTCCACGTAAAGCAGAGTATCTCATTAACCCTTTTTAAGCACAACCTGGATATCTGGATGGGGAACAGAAAATACACCCCTGGGATTCCACCTGTGTCTCTGCTGGACAGTGGCATAGGGTGCTGACTTGTTGGAACATGGGCTAAATTCTTAGGTAGGTTTGCAAGGGCTTCAGGGCCAATATCCTAGTAACTTCCTATGATCCTACGATTATAAAGAACTGTTATCAAAATTAAGAAAATTATAAGAAGATTATTACAGTAACCGCAACCTGACTGTGTACTTGAATGTATATTATTTAGACTGTGCTAGATAATTGGAAATCTGTGACACACACACACACACACACACACACACACACACACACACACACACACACACACACACACACACACACACACACACACACACACACACACACACACACTACAGTTCAAAGTAATAGTTCAGATTCCAGGCAGATAAATGCTAACAACAAGATGCAGATAAACAAGCAAAAAATGTAACCACATTTCGAATGAATGTATCAAACAGTATTCACAGATACTGTGTTGGACCCTATGCACATATATAAAATGTAATAGTGTACAAACGGTAAAAAAAATGTAATGGTTTGCAAAATCAATACTAATGACTTTTAAAGACACAGAAAAAGTAGCATTAACAGAGCATCACTTAACATAAAACAGTTCAAGAAATGCTTAGATAAAAATGTAGGTGATATCACAGAAAATCTAGAAAAAACAAAATTCACAGCAGCTTCCAAATAAAACTTGTAATCTACAAAATGAAGCAGCTTTTCAGGCAAAACAATAAAGCCCTGAGCAGGGCAAGCTTAGAAAATTGTGAAAAAACCCACAGATGGCTCAGCACACTTCCTTTCAATGAATTCATTAACCTAATCAATGTAATTAAGTGAATGGTATAAAAGCACTAGTAGTTTGAACAGCCTACATCTGAGGAAGTGATTTTTTAAAACGAAAATGTATGGTGGAGCGTTAATGTGCAGTGTTTCTGTGGAATAAAGTGAACTGAAGTGTGCTGAGCCATTCGTGTGTTTTTTTCACAATTTTCTAAGCTTGCCCTGCTCAGGGCTTTATTGTTTTGCCTGAAAAGCTGCTTCATTTTGTGGATATCACAAAAACTGTTAGCAATGAATCACATAAAAATGCATGTGATCATTTTAGTTTTAGTTATGTATACACTTCAGTTTGTTCTAGGTGCTAAATTATAAGTAGCAGTTATTTTACAAAATCAGAAGTTAATGTTGGCAAATTTGGAATCATCTGTAAACATCAGTCATGAAGACCTTTTTCAAGAGGATGCGGTCACTATCACTACTAAAATGCCAGTATATAAATATAAGAATAGTTTGATATTGATGTAAAACTCAAAAGACTGAGACATATGCCACATTTCATGTACTGCTAAGAAAAAATCTTATGTGATCCCCTGGTACTAGATTACATGTGACACACAGACGAGATAATGCAGAGAGTTTTAATTAAGAAAATGGAAGGCTGCATCCACTATAGGCTCATAGGTAAGTATAAGTCTCGTTGCCCCTGCAGGCCATTTTAAGTCTAGCCAGTTTCCTTTTTTGTGCTCAGTTAACCTATGCCATTTGGTTATAGATTGGCCTTACCCATCCCATGGTTCATAATTGTATATTACCCCTAATGAGAATAACTGGGATCATACAATAGATAATTTGAGGGGACCCATGCATGGGATAAAGCATTTAGAAGCTAACTTTATCCATTAGTAGTACAGGGGCAGTACTGGGGTAAATTTTCTGTTTCCCATCCATAGATCTAAGTTGCTCTTGAATATGAACAGGGATGAACTTTTGTTTTATGTGGATGGGAAGTCTGTTCTAGAGCAGCAGTATTCTCTGCAAGATATATGTATCCCTTCAAATTGTTCTGTTGATGTTGTAGAACAGGTTTAGATCCTTAGACTGAGTATTTCTGATGCAATTTGACTTGCTGATATGCAGTAAATCCATCAGTATTGGGTCTAGAGGATGCCTTGTACGCCAGACATAAGTCATCTCTTAGCAGTCTGTACCATGTAGAGTATAGTGACAGAGCTCTGAGTAGATTCATTTTATTTATTCATTTATTTTATTTTTCTTTTCTTGACCAGGATAGTCCAACTGGATCGATGTCTATTTTCAGTGGAGGCCCGGGGAGATAAGCTCCAAAGCATAGAAATACATTAACTAACTAATAAGACATAATTGCCTGTATGATATTTCCAAAAAATACATTAAATAACTATTAAGACAATTATTACATGAATGGAATTTGCAAAAAATACGTAAGCAAACATTAAATAGACATGATCACAGGTTAGAAGATTCCCCTGCTTATAGTCAGGAGAAAATTAACACTAGTTGGTTAACAAGATTATTCACATTCATGTTGAGAGTTAGCCAGGCTTGTTGCAGTGGCAAAGCCAGTGTGATGCCACATGTTGTTTGAGTTTAGTTTTAGATTGGCCTAAGGAGGAGAGCAACGTAATGTCAGCTGGAAGTAAGTTCCAGGCTCTGCCTGCAGAGCTGGCAAAGAGGGCATCACCAGCTGCATTGTTAGTTTTGATTGTCTGAATTAGTGGTTTGTTTGAGGATTGGAGCAGTCTTGGATTATTATGGGGGGGGGGGTGATAATATTTCTAAGGGCTGGTGTATAATCTGTGTTATAGAGGATTTTGTTAGCCATGATCAGCAGGTTATATTGGATAAGACTGGGAAGTTCTAGCCACCCAAGCTGTTTGAGGCTGATGCAGTTTAGTCCTTGTGTCCTTTTAGTGAGGTATCTCTATGGGTGTTCCACTTGTTGCATGTGTCTGGGCAGATAAATGCCAAAGGGGGCATTGTATTCAATGACTGGCCTAATGAGGCCCGAGGAAAGGGGGACAATGACATTCCTAGATCTAAACACAATCCATTTGTTTATAAGCTGTGCAATATAGAAGGACTTTTTTACAATAGACACATGTTTGTCAAATGTTAAACCACTGCCCACATATGTTCCTAAATCCTGAACAACTGGATCAACTCTTAGGGTTATATTGTCAATGTGGTAGTTCCCTGAGGTAGATGACTTCCCAAGGAATACTGTAATGCATTTTGTCATTTAGATTAAGTCCATGATGTTGGCACCAGTTATTTATTTTGGACAAACCTTCCTTTAAGATGGCTAAGTCTTTTGGGGATTCATTTTGAAACTTATTAAAAAAAAAATACTTGAAGCAATTGTAAAATTAAAAATATGATAAATTATGGCTTCACGTACTTCATTCATTTCTTTTGGACACCAGAGATATATTTCCTGCCATGTAAGGCAAAAGTTGGAGAATGAATTAAAATTGTAAGAACAAGACGTAATTGAAGAAGTAGTATGCCCAGCACCTGATCTTTCTAGATGTGGCACAGTCCAAAGCCAGAAGTATAAAAGAGGTGAGGGTGTATGTGTGAGTGAGTGCAGCTAGTTAGACCATATAGAGAGAGAAACATCACATCCTGATGGTAGATGTAACCATTGTGATGAAAGTCCTCAAGTCAAGTTGCCTTCAGCTTGATCTCCATCCTGAGATCGGGCCTGTAAGTGCTTTCTCCAAAACATTGGCCTAAGAAGGTATAAAAAGACTTGTATTTGAAGTTATGTTTGTAGCAGAAAACTTCCAGCACATCATACCAGGTGATACAAGGCATACTTAATAATGTAACACTTTGTCAGGAATGAGACAACTTGGTTAATGGTCATTCTTGATCCTTATCCAAAAAAAGAAAATTGTGAGTTTGACAAAGGTAAACTCAAGTTTTATTGTGCTATCTTTTCTCATAAAGACATTCCTGCTAATTCTAAGAAGTTTGAAATAGTCTGTGATTTATTTCCTGCAAAGTATCAAGCTTTTCACATGTTTGATGGCATGACAAAGTAGTGTTTATTTTATAGAAATGACAGGTAAAGAATCTTAACTACTTCAAGGTCATCTTAAAATGTTGGTTCCCATCCAAGTGGACTTGCAGTTGTTCTGCATGGTTAACACTACAGGCACTTTTTTCCCCTTACTTGTAGTTAATCAAACATAGTCCTGCATCCTACAACTCTAACAGGAATTTCTAAGCTTCCTTTTCTCACTTTTTCTGAGCAACTCCCTCTCCAATCACTTTATCTCTCATCTCTCCTCTGTTCTGTTTAATTCTTATACCCTGCTCTTTTAACTGGGATCCACTCTGAATAGGCATATAGTACTAAAAACATGCACGCTATACAGGTGGTATCTATATTGCAAGAATGCTACGTTAATCCTTCTTAGGCCCTCTCCTTGGGCTTCATGCTTTGTTATAAAGCCTGCATATAGTAGCAGATGATACTGCAATTCTACAAAGTAGTCAGTGTCAAATGTTCATTGTTTAACTGTGTAATTTGTATACCTATGTACTTCTGTATCCATTAACTGTTATGGATTGTTGCAGATTGTGTTAAAATCACTGCATAATTGTTATTTACCTATTTTATTATTAACATTTTTATTATAAGCTGTACTTTGTGACTTCTCCCCAGGCCCCCTCTAAAAATTATCTTTGCCTAGTCAAACTTTTCATGTCAACAAATGCATCTATATACATAAGTAAATACTTCACTATTTATTTATTTGACATTTGTTTACTGGAAAAGTCCACCTGGGTCAAAAAAAACATTTTCAGCAGAGGCTCGGGGAGAAAAGCTCCAGCTTACAGATAATTAAGTGCATACATAATGCAACATCTTTGCTTTATACAGTGGATAGATGGTATAACTTCATATGGAGAAACATACATCCAGGCAACGTAACTTCGCATACAGGGTAACACATTAAGACATCCATGTAAGAACATATAATGAATTATTTTCTACATTAACACAAAAGATGATACGTTTTTACATTCTTTCATAGGGTAATACAATGTTATTCTTCAGATTTTTTCTTGTAGTTTGACACAGGGATATGGTATTGAGCAGCCATTGTAGGAAAAAGCTCAGCCAGGGGTGGAAATGTCAAGTTCAAGTTAGCAATGAGCTAAGCATGAGCATAGCCATGCATCATTTAGATGTGGTTTTAGGGAGGATTGGAAGGTTTCTAGGTTAGTAATTGTTCTTGTAAATAGCGGGAGGCAGTTTCAGACTTTAGCTACAGAGTAAAAATATCAGCTTTGTTTTGGTACTTTTGAGGATTGGAGATAGCTAGGAGGTTTTTTGTCTTCAGACGTCAGGGCTCTGTTGGGGTTGTAAGGATTAACTATGTGACTAAGGGCTGGGCATGCTAAAGGTTTATAAATGATGATGTGTAGTTTTAAGAGCTGGACATAATGGAGGTGGTTAGGGACTTCAAGCCACTGTGCAATGCTCTACAATGATGTGTGTTGGTCTTTGAGTTAGTGGCAAACTTGCCACTTTCAGTGTTGGATCTGCTAGTGAACTGTAGGCTAGTGAGAATTGTAGAACCATATAGTAGGGAGGAGAGGAGGAAAGTTTTGGCAAGAGTGGTTTTGGTTGATGTATTCAGGGAGTATTTGTTCCTACAGAGGATGCCTAGTTTCTAGTGGGTTTTCTTAATGGTATGTTGGTTATGGAGATCAAACTTAATTTCTTTGTTGATGATGACTCTTACAGTTTAGTGTGGAGGACTGTTTCAATAGTAGTGATTTTCGCCAAACAGATTTTGAATTGCTTTATGTCAAGAGTGATTTTTTTTTTGTCACAAAGAGTAGGAGTTTTTCTTTTTCTTTTTTTTTTTTTTAGGGTTTAGGAAAAGTTGAGAGTTGGTGAGGTGAGCTAGGTTTCAATGGAGGTAAAAGTTTGTTGTGTGATGGAGTGCAGTTGAAGTGTGGGAGATGTACAGATGATATTAGAATAATCTGCATATTGTATGAGTGTTCCTAGGGATGAGGAAGTGTACAGGTTGTTTGTAAAGATATTAAAGAGTAAAGGGGCCAAGGATGGAATCCTGTGGGACTCTGATGGGGGGGTGAAGAAAGGGAGAGATGGTGTTTAACCATTTTACGGCTTGTTTTGATTGTTTAGGCAGCTATGGAATCACTGTATGGAGAGAGATGCAAGTCCTAGGTTTGAGACCTAGCCAGGAGTAAAGAGTGAGAGATTGTGTTGAAAGCTTTTGATAGGTCAAGAAATAATGCTTATGCAAAGTTACCTGCATCTCTAGCCCTATTTACAGTGTCAGTGAAGGACAGGAGGGCTGTGGAAGTTCTGTGGCCTCGATGGAAGCCATGTTGAGTATGAGTAAGTACGTTATTTTGCAGTAAGTATTGCATAATTTGTTGGTGAATGCATTTTTCCAGTATTTTGGAGATGGGAAATAGAATGGCTCTAGGTCAGAAGTTAGTTAGCTCAGTAGATTTTCTCCCTTTGTGGATAGGAATAATATGGAACATTTTCCAGATGTTGGGAACTATGGATTCAGAGGTGGATCTGTTGATAAGAACACTAATGAGGGTATGCAATGGAGTCTGCAGCTAATTTAAGATAGTGTGGTGGGAGGTTATCTGCTAAGGTAGAGCAAGGTTTAAGTTTTCACAGTAGTTTTCTTATGAGACTTGTAGGGATAGGTTGAAAAGAGAAGCTGGCTGAGTTATCAGAATGGGAATTTAGGTGGTTATAGTGGTGAAGTTCAGTGAGTGAAGATGAGGCAGCATTGATGGTAGCTGTGAAAGTAGAAGAGTTGGAGCAGGAGTTGGGGGAATTTGAGATCAGGGACGCTAGAGATTATATAAAATGATGAAGTCATTGGCTATTTGTAAAGGTGGGGCATCAGAGGAAGGGCAGTGTTCTGTTTTGGTAAGTAGGGAGGAGATGGAGGGCCATAATTTTTTGGGATTAGATCTATGATCGTTTTGGATGTGGGTGTAGTATAATTGTTTCTCTTTGTTCAACTGCTTTACTTGTTGTCTGAATACTAGTAGATTTTCCTCATTTTTATTTTGTTTCCAGTGATCCCAGGCTATGTCCCTTTTTTCATGATACTTTACATGCTTTGGTTAACCAAGGAGCAGGATTGTATTTGATTCTTTTTGTGTGTACTGGAGCTAGGGTATTAAGTATACTTAGAAAAGTAGTGTTGAAATACTGTACTGCTGTATCTAGAGGGAGATGTTTAAGAAGTGCCCAAATTATATTCGTCAATAGTTTTTTGAATTTATCATAAGAAAAGTTAATTAGATTGCGGATGCATTTCAGAGTGTGTTTTTAGGTAAGCGAGTGGTGGTTCTGTGGGCAAATGTGGGTAGGTGATTAGTTAGGGTATTGGAAAGTATGCCTGTAGTGGCAAAATTATTAGGATGGGATACAAGAATCCAGTCTAGAGTAGATTGTTGGGTTTAGTCTTTATTGTATCAAGTAGGACAATCGATGATTTCAGAAGAAAACATAGAGGTTAATACCATTTATTGGTGTTTGAGAAGAGAGTGCTTGCCAGTGGATGCTAAGATGCCGTAAAATGATTGTCTTATGGTTAATTGTTTGTGAGATCCAGGATAGTATGTTTTTGAGTATAGGTATATTTTGTTCTGGGGGAATATATAGTACTATGACACAGATACATTTGGTCATATTAAGATTTAGAAAATATATAAGTATCTCTGCATTAGAGAATGTGGGTATCTTGTTAGTAAAGGGTGCATTATTAAAGGTGTCAGAGTAAACTAGGGCTACTTCTCCACCTTTCTTATAGGTTCTATCAAGTCTTGCTATGCTAAAGTTGGAGGGTATGACTTCCAAGCCTTTTGCATTAGAATTCAGCCAAGTTTTAGTTAAGACTAGGATATCTGGTTTGTACTGGTCAATCCAAGTATGGAAGGGGACTATTTTGTTGCATAGGCTTCTAAGTGGCATTATATTTAGGTTTTTAGGACATGTCGTTTAAGGTATTGGTTAATACAAGGACCAAGATTTGGGTGGATGCCTCTGCATTGTTGCAATATGGAAATAAAATTGGAGCATAGTGTATTATTTTTTTTGTAGCAGCAGTTTTAAGGGGTTTAATGTAAGGTTTGGTAAGGACTGTGGTATGGATTTTAGGAGCCGTGTAGTAGGTTAGGGTATAATGAAATAATTGTGGGGAGATATTAGAGAGGCTGCAGGTTGAGATGGTTGGCATAATTTGTTGATGTTTAATGTGATTGTGAGGTAGCATGTATGAGTAGTATTAGCAAAGTGGTTAGACAGGATATTAGAAGCATAATTAGATAACAAAATGTGTTTTGTGGTATTGTAGAAGGTATGTTTAGTTTTTGAAGGAGGTAGAGTGTTAGTAGGCTGTGTTGGATGTATGTGTGTGTGAGGGGATAGGGAGATAGAGAGAGGGGTTAAGTAACTGATTTGAATAACAGGGTTAATTAGTGGGATATCCTGAATGGAGTTTTGAATGTTGGGTGGAGGTTTGTGTCTGTACATTTAGAATCAGTGGGGGGTGGATGGGAAATGGGGGTAGGGTAGAGGAGTGGAGTGATACCCAAGCAAAGTGTGGGTGGAATTGAGTGGGCTGAACCACAATAGTGGGGAGGCAAATGTAAAACAATCAGTACTATCTTTAAGATACATATGTATTCACCAAAGAAAAAGAAATCTTAAAAGCTGTCCCTGATTAAGTGTTACTGTATTTATTCAATTATTTACATGTTTCGGTTTTTATAAAAATATCATTTAGTATTTTTCTTGGGTGTAATTATAGAAGGCAATAGACTGGGAGGAGAGAGAAAAACAGGAGCCAGCACCAATGGCACGTATCAGTGAAGTTCATAATTTCCTGGATATCTTAATGTGAAAACAGGATAGACTGGAAAAAAAGTTGTCTAAGTGGAAGTAGGGAAATTTAAAATGCAAGAGGGGCAGTGAAATTAGAGGAGGAAGAATCAGTTGGAAGTTGTATCCGTATAGCGATAAGAAGGAGAGACAGTAACTCAACAGTAAAATTCATGAAACAATGTAAATACAGCTGCTCTAACAAAAGTTTCTAGTAGGTAATTTAAAATGCCACAATGTACACTTCTTTAGCACAGTCTGTCTAACTAAAAGGTGACTTAAGAATATTCAAAAAGCACAGCAATTACAAGATATACTAACTAAAGCTGTCGCAGTCTGGCAAAATACCTAAGGTTTGTTTGAACAAAGACTACATTTAATAGAATGGCAGCTGTAACGGAAATACTCAGACAAATTACAGTGACACAGTGTAACACATCTCCAGCAGAAATACATTTCCGGAGCAGGGCATATTACACGACACAAATGCTTAAATTGTCACAGTCTAGTAGTGACTATGTTTTGAGGGAGCAATCTGCATTGAAACAGGTAAGAATGCAAACATAATACAAACAGAGCTGTTCAGGTAGTATAATATATTAAACATTGGATGTTGCCACAGAAAGAGAATCTAAGAAGTTTTCTAATAGAGAAAGTGTTACACAGGGAAAAAACAGAGAAATGCAAACTTTTAAAATAACAGCAACCTGTATTTCCTTACTTCCTGTGTGAGCATGCAGCTAGAAGGAGGATCCTTGGAGGGAGATCTATTCTACTAAGGGCTAATTTAGAAAAGGTGCTATGTGCACTATGTGCTTCATCTCACTGAAACCTTTAAATATCTTTCAGTACATGTTAAAGTAGTATATCTTTAATACTACACAAGTGGAGATACTATTGTATAAAGGCCTGAATATATAATACACTGCTTTGGTCAAACAGCTAGGATATAATACATTAAAGGATGCATAATTACTGTTACAAGTGGTAGACTTACTATAACTAGACATCACTCCTTATTGAAGCCTTTTGATGTTAAGGATGCTGGCATTCAGTCCAGTGACACTAAAAACTATTTCACTGAGGACACTTGTGCACCTGAGACACTGAACCAGAACTATGAAGAGCCCTGCTATCTTAATGACCACTAGTATACAGCACCTTAATAATCTTTGATATGTTTCAGCAGACTTTGTGTAGTAAGCTTTGAATTATTTTTTTTCTTTTCAGCAGAGTAAAAGTGAGATAACATGATTTTCTTTTACAGGTTTCAGGTTATTCAAATCCACTTTTAATGTTTACACTGTTCATTGCTATATAATGTTTAATGCTACTGTTTCAACAAATATGTGGGAGATCGAGTGACGGGAATTGCCAACTAAAGTATTACCTCCCAAAACAACTCATATTTGATAGTTTGCCTTTTGGGTGCTGTAATAATTTGTACAGGCCTTGGGAGAAATGAATTTTTGTTGCCCCTTCTTAGGATTACCAGCTCAGCAGCAGTGCCTGATTCTCTGTCAACATCTATAAAAATAACCTCTACAGCCATTAAGTCTTGGCTGCTCTAGCTAAATATAATGAAACAATTTGATTGCACCATCTGTTTGAGAGAAATGAGGATGCAGACAGGCCATACATTATTCCTACCTATAATCTATCTGAACCTGAAAAGGCCTTGTGTCTTTTCTTCCTTTACTGAGATTGGTAAGTCAGGTGAAAGACAAGGAACATGATATAAAAGTAGAACCTAGACAGGAGAATGGCCATTTGCTGATTTATTTTAAATACAGGACAGAAATACAGTTCAGATGTAAACTTAAACTTGAAGAAATAGAATTAAGGAAAAAAACATTTGGGGAAACTCAACATATGGAATTGGAAATATGTTTGAAATAAAGCAGAGAGTAGGCAAACTTTAGAAGAACAAGGCTGATACATACACACTAGTAGTAGTGGTTAAAGAAGTGTATGGAATGCTGGCAGTTAGAGGGAAAATAGTCAGCCACAAAAACATTGGTTTGATACTGAATGTTTGAGATACAAGGATATAGGAAACCTTTAAGAAACTGGATAAAGCTTACAGATATAGAAAAGTATATCAGAAATCAAGATGATACTATATTAATGCTGAAATTGGAAGAAAAACAACACATACAAGAAAAAGATAAAAGGTTGAAGCTAACAATGCTCAAATTTTCTGGAGATGGATTAATTTTTGTCATAACAATTAATGAAATAACAGTATAGTGATAGGTATATTATTGCATATGAATCTTATTGTTAACAAATTTAAAAGTGGGAAACCATAATATTAAAAAGATATAGTAAAAAGACATATTATAGCAAGAATAAGAATATGCATATATGTGTGTGTGTGTGTGTGTGTGTGTGTGTGTATGTGTGTGTGTGTGTGTGTGTGTGTGTGTGTGTGTGTGTGTATATATATATATATATACACACACACACACACACACACACACACACACACACACATATATATATATATATATATATATATATATATATATATATATATGGGTCTATTTTGAATGATCGAAATTTCAAAACTTCGAATGTCATATGGCCAAGACCATGTATATGATCAAAGTTTTAAAACTTCGAACATTAAAAAAAAATACACATTTATGCAGGGGGCAAGCCCCCCTGCACCCCTCACACCTGCGCTATTAAAATATACCAACTCTGAGATCACACTACAGTGAGGAAAAAGGAATATTCCCATTCCACGCTGTATGATCTCACGTGTTCGAAGTTTTAAAACTTAGATCATAAGGTTTCGGCCATATGAAATTCGGAGTTCTGAAACTTCAATCACTTAAATGGGACCTATATATATATATATATATATATATATATATATATATATATATATATATATATATATATACACAGTCTATATAAAAAGTATACTCATCCCTATTAAAATGCCAGGTTTTTGTGATCTAAAAAATGAGACCACAATAAATCATTTCAAAACATTTCCCACCTTTAATGTGACTTATAACCTGTACAATTCAGTTGAAAAACAAACAAATCTGTTAGGGGAAAAATATAAAAAATAAAAAATGTACAATAAGCTGGTTGCATAGCCTTTAAACTAATACTTTGTTGAAGCACCTTTGATTTAATTACAGCATTCAGTCTTCTTGGGTAGGAGTCTATTAGCATGGCACATCTTGAATTGGCAATATTTGCCCACTCTTCCTTGCAAAAGCACTTCATATCTGTCAGATTGCAAGGGGATCTCCTGTGCACAGCCCTCTTCAGGTCACCCCACATATTTACTATTTGATTTAGGTCTGGGCTCTGGCTGGGCCATTCCAAAACTTTAATTTTCTTCTGGTGAAGCCATTCTTTTGTTGATTTGGATGTATGCTTGGGGTCATTGTCATGTTGAAAGCTGAAATTCCTCTTTATCTTCAGCTTTCTAGCAGACGTCTGAAGGTTTTGGGTCAAAAGTGACTGGTATTTGGAAAAGCCTCAGTTCCAGCTGAAGAAAAGCAACCCCAAAGCATGATAATGCCACCACCATGCTTCACTGTTGGGATGGTGTTCTTTTGGTGATGCAAAGTGTTGTTTTTGCGCCAAACATACCTTTTGGAATTATGGCCAAAAAGTTCAACCTTGGTCTCATCAGACCATAACACATTTTCCCACATGCTTTTGGGTACTTGATGTATTGTTTTGCAAATTTTAGCTGGGCCTGGATGTTTTTCTGTGTAAGAAAAGGCTTCCGTCTTGCAACCCTACCCATAGTCTAGACATATGGAGAATACGGGAGATTGTTGTCACATGTAGTACACAACCAGTACTTGCCAGAAATTCCTGCAGTTCCTTCAGTGTTGCTGTAGGTCTCTTGGCAGCTTTCCTGACCAGTTTTCATCTTGTCTTTTCATCAGTTTTGGAGGGATGTCCAGTTCTTTGCAACATTACTGTTGTCCCATATTTACTCCACTTTTTTGATGACTGTCTTCACTGTGTTCCATGGTATATCCAATGCTGTGGAAATTTTTTTTTACACTTCTCCTGACTGATACCTTTCACCAATGAGATCCCTTTGATGCTTTGTAAGTTCTCTGCAAACCATGGCTATTGCTGTAGCAGGCAACTGAGTAAATGTCAGGAAAATCCCACTAGGACAGCTGAACTTTATTTGGGGTTAAAACGACAAAAAGAAAGGTGAACACTGTACAAAATCAACTTTAGTAACAATAGTTAAGTGTTTTTCGTTTAGTACATAGACTAAACTTCTTCAGACAAAATCAATTCGATGCATCCATGCTTAATCACACCCTTGATATCCACGGTGGTACAGTGGTAGCATTGTTACCTCACAGCAAGAGGTTCTCCTGTTCGATTCTTGGCTGAAGTGCCTTCTGTGTGGAGTCTGCATGTCCTCCTCGCGGTCGAGTGGCCTCCGAAAGACATGCATGAATGAGCGTGACTTTGCTGAAGGTTGGGCATCGGGCTGGCAACTCAGCACCATAAAAATTGACTGCCAATCATTAGTGGACCGGAGTTCCGCTGTGGCAACCTCTAACCGGGAAAAGCTGAAAAGACAAACAAACATGCTTAATCTCACCCTTAATTAACTAATTACACATACTTAAACAATAAAAGGTACAGTCCAGTCTTAAAAACAATGCATTGTTAAAAATATGTATTTTTTTATGTTGTGGAAAATTTTATATATTTTATATATATATTCTAATAAAATGAAAAAAAATAAATTAAACCCTAACCTTGTTCCCCAGTTAACTCCTCATGTTCACTATATATTAATGTCATAGTTGAGTTTTAAATTCATATTTAAACTATCCATAATAATATAAAATAAATTTAATAAAGCTATAATGTAATAAATGGGTTGATAACTGTCAGCTGTAATACTCAGCTTTCAACTTAGCAAGTTACATTATCCAATGACATCCTAATAAATCCACTCATCAACAGTATAAATAAGAACAGTGACCTAAACGAACACATTAAAATTAATTCTCATTCACAATTTACATATTTTTAACAATGTATTGTTTTTAAGACTGGACTTTACCTTTTATTGTTTAAGTGTGTGTAATTAGTTAATTAAGGGTGTGATTATTTAAGCATGGATGCATTGAGTCTATGTACTAAACGAAAAGCGCTTAACTATTGTTATTAAAGTTGATTTCGTACAGTGTTCACCTTTCTTTTTGTTGTTTTCACTTTATTTGGGGTTAATCAGAGTCTCTTTAATTAATGGCAGATGTGTATGCAAGAAGACAGAATGCTGTAATTATTTCAAAAGGTGCTTCACCAAAGAATTAGTTTAAGGGTTTGCACACTTATGCAACCAGCTTATTGTATGTTTTTTTATTTTTTATATTTTTCCCCTAACAGATTTGTTTGTTTTTCAATTGAATGGTACAGGTTATAGGTCACATTAAAGGTGGGAAAAGTTTTGAAATGATTTATTGTGGTCTCATTTTTTTATATCACAAAAACCTGGCATTTTAACAGGGGTTTTTACACTTTTTATAGCCACTGTATTTATATACATAGATATAGCTATACATATATGAAGCTTAAAATCTCCTGATTCAGATGGACTTGTGAATGAGATAGTCAACATATAATAAGGTGTATGTGCAGAACTTTTAAGTAAATGTTTCTGATAGTTTGAAAATTTACTACAATTTCCAAAATCTTGGAAAACATAAAAAGGAGATGCAATGAACCAGGAGCAGTTCTGCTCGATAGTCCTATCGCAACCTTCACTGAATGTTGTTTTTGAGATTAGTATGAACTGAAGGATAAAATCTGCAGGGTCTATCAAACCTAATAATGTACGTATTTAAAAGAGCTCAGAAAATCAATATTTAACAGAAAAATATGTTATGCTGACACACTTACTATACTGCCTTCATAGATCTAGAGACAGCCTGACAAGTTATAAACTTGAAACATAATGTGGAAAGAGAACATATCAGCATTGCATGAAGTCAACTGGGTAGTACCCAGAAAGATAGTTTATGAAAAAAAACAAACTTTCCAGTAGAAATAGCAGTCAAGCAAGGATTTACTTTAGCCTTCTCAGTTTTTATAATTTATTTTGATTAAGTAATTCAGAAAATCTCTACTGAAACTGAAGACCGTATGGCATGCTATTTTGCATATTCAGAAGACACACTCATGATAACCTTAAGTCAAAAGGTAGTGCAGAGACAGTTTTATAAATTATTTTAAGTTATGACTTGAAAGTTAATAAATTAAAGAGTAAAATTGTGATATACAATGCAAAAAGAATTGACCTTAGTTTTTTTCATCAGTTACACAAGACTTGAAAGACTGCACGAATACAAATACCTGGGAAAAATATTCCAATAGTACTTCTTGGATTAAAACATTAAAGTCCTTGAGAATTAAAAATTGAACAAATAATAATAATGTTAACTGTGTTCAGTATGATGCATGGGCAGATTAAAGTGCTTATTGATATATGTATGAAATTTGTTACTGAAAATCTCAGATTAGAAAGGCACAGCACAGGCTACCACATTGTTTTGTTTTCATTTTATTTCTAAAATTTGTTTGATCAGTTTACAGACAGAGATTGTAAATGTGAAGGTATAATGTACATGCAAAAAGAGTGGCACCATATAGACAGACAAAAAAGGCTAAGCATGGTACAACAGATTACATGATAAACTTCTTGGCTAATCATTTATTAATACTAGGTTATCATCATACTTCTCCTGCTCAGCAGACATGAGTTACATTAAACAGGCTGGTTTACAAAGAAATGGTTCCAAGCAGTGATGGTTTTGCATTTTATTGTAAATATATCACTTGAGATATTGAACTTTTTTCCCCCTGTATGTACTCTTGTGTTTGTCAGGAAGTGTCCATATTAACTACAGATAAAGCAAAAATCAGCAGCGGATAGAAGAATAACAGTAGGTTGTTAAATGGTGTTTCCAAGCTTTCAGAAAGGTAGTATATTGTATAGATCTTTTCCATTCATAGGAAAGAGTTTAATTTTATAAAAAGAAGTTCATAGGTTCATAGGTAGGTACTAGGCTATCTGCCCGAGGGCATTTATAAGCCTAGCCAGAGTGTGTCAGCTTTTGCCGCCCCATTGATTAATGAACTGAGCCTCTGTCAAGAAGAGACAATGAAGTGATCCCAGGGGTGTATTTTCTGTTACCCATCCACTCATCAAGGTTTCTCTTGAAGAGTGTTAGTGAGGGGCTCTGCCTAATGTAGTTAGGAATTTTGTTCCAAAGCATGGGGAGCCTCTGTGACAGGAATATATCCCTCCAGCATGTTCTATTTATTGTTGTGGTGAGGTTTAGCTCACTAGAGCGAGTGGCTCGCAGTGACTTGGATTTCTTTAGGTGGAGCATGTCCATCAATTCTGAGTTGGACATGGCTTTGTAAGTCAGGCAGAGATCACCTCTGAGTAAGCGATATGCCACTGAGTACAGCTGGAGTTTTTCCAGTCGGGCTGCATAGGACATATGTTTGAGACCAGTAATCCTTTTGGTGAGGTACTTTTGTGGTCTTTCCAGCTGTTGGAATTGTCTTGTGAGGTACATCCCAAACGGGGCATTGTACTCTATGATGGGTCTGATGAGTGACGTGTAGAGGGGCACTATAACCTCTTTATTTCTAGATGCGAACCCTGTAGTATTTAGATGGGCTACATAGAAGGATTTCCTAACTACTTCGGCAATATGATTGTCAAAGGAGAGATTACTATTTACCTGGGTCCCCAGATCTCTTATTACCTCTTCTGTATTAAGGGGGTTGCCATCTATGTGGTAATTCATGGGTGTTTTGTTTTTCCCAAATGGGATTACTATGCATTTTTTGACATTTAGCTTGAGACCATGACTTTGACACCAGGTGTCCGTCTCAGTAAGGCCCTTTTGGAGAATGTTTGTGTCAGCCAGTGAGTCAATTATGGCTCCCAGTTTGCAGTCATTGGTGGACTTGGTTAGCCATAGTCCTCCTGTGTTTGCATGTACTTCTGAGAAGTATATGCTGAACAGTAGGGGTCCCAGGACCGAGCCTTGTGGGACACCACTTGTGACTGGTTTAGAGTCGGACCTGGAGCCCGCCATTCTTACCGTGTGAGTTCTGTCAGTAAGTCAGTTGGCAACCCATCTTGTGATGTAGGGGTTTATGTTCAGGCTGGTGAGTTTTTCTATAATTCTTGAGTGGGGAATGGTGTCAAAAGCCTTGGAGAGGTCAAGGTAGGCTGTGTGAACTACCTTCCCCTCATCTATGGCCTTGGTGACTGTCTCGAAGAAGTCAACCAGGTTTAGTAGGCATGATCTGCCCTTAACAAAGCCGAACTGGGTCGGGTCAAATTTTTGAAGGTTCCCAATGTCTTTGTTAATGAGTTCCATGATGATGCACCCCATAGCCTTGCAGACCAGGCTTGTCAGGCTTATGGGGCAATAGTTACCAGGGTCAGTTGTGGCCCCTCCTTTGTGGAGCGGAATAACCATTGCTGTGCATCATTCTATGGGCACATAGCCTGTGCAGAGGCTGAGGTTGAACAGTGTGTTTAGGTGGGGGGGTTAGTTTGTTCTGTAGTTTGTGCAAGACACAGCCTGGGACACCATCTGGCCCCATTGACGCTGTGCTTTTGGCTTTTGAAAGAGCTCTTTTCACCTGTGCGTTTGTGATTTCCAGGACACTACACTTTTCCGGTATTGTTGTGGGCTCTTTTGGGGGTGAGGGGGGGGGTGAAGTTTGCACTGAATCTATCTGCCATGATGTTGGCAATGTCAGTGGGTTTACTTTTCAGATTTATATTTTGTGCTATTTTGCACTAGCTCAGAGCATATCTGCGAGTTGCCACTTAGATTCTTTATATAGCTAAAGAAGGCTTTGTGGTTATCTTTCAAATCCTTGGCTATTTTTCTTTCGAAGTTAGCCTTGGAGGATTTTATGAGGGACCTTAGTTTCTTACTGATACTGATTAGGGATGTCTTTCCTTCTTGGGATTTGCTTTATTTCTGAACTAGTTTCCTCCTCCTACTGTATAGCCTGTTTATGGCAAGGGTCCCCCAGACTGGTTTCCTTCTCTTAGGGGAGTGAGTCTTGGTTTTGCTAGGGATGGCACGATCCATGCATCCTTGTAGGTTCATAGGTTCATAGGTTCATACTAGGCTATCTGCCCTAGGGCATTTATAAGCCTAGCCAGAGTGTGTTTGGCTTTCGCCACCCATTTTAAATTAATTTTGCTATGCCCTTTTTCAAGGTTAGTATACTGTGCCTCTGTCTAACAGTGACACAGAAGTGATACCCGGGGTAAACCTACGATCTCCAATCCACTCATCAAGATTCCTCTTGAAGAGAGTCAATGAGGGACTCTGCCTAACCTGGACTGGGATTTTATTCCAGAGTGAAGGGAGCCTCTGGGTTATGAATCTGTCCCTCCAGCATGTCCTATTTATTTCAGTGCTGAGGTTCAAGTCTCTTGAGCACGTAGATCGATGGGATTTGGATTTTCTGAGGTGCAGCATGTCCATTAATTCCAGGTTGGAGATGGCTTTATACGTCAGGCACAGATCGCCTCTGAGCAGGCGGTATGCCACTGAGTAGAGCTGGAGTTTCTTTAACCGGGCAGCATATGGCATCTGTTTGAGCCCTTTGATCCTCTTGGTGAGGTACTTTTGGGGTCTTTCCAGTTGCTGCAGGTGTCTGGTAAGGTACATCCCAAAAGGGACATTGTACTCAATTATGGGCCTGATGAGGGATGAGTAAAGAGGCACGATGACCTCCCCTGATCTAGATGTGAATCCCTTCATGATTAGGTGGGCTATATAAAATGTTTTTCTAACCACTTTGGCCATGTGGTTGTCAAATGAGAGATTGCTATCAACTTGGGTCCCCAGGTCCCTAATTACTTCTTCTGTACTTAATGGATTACCACCTATGTGGTAATTTGTGGGCACTTTGTTTTTGCCAAAGGGGATGACTATACACTTTTTGGCATTTAGCTTGAGGCCATGGCTCTGGCGCCAGTTGTCCGTTTCTATGAGGCCCTTTTGGAGGATGCTTGTGTCGGCTGGAGAGTCGATTATGGTGCCCAGTTTGCAGTCATCTGCGAACTTGGTCAGCCACAGTCCTTCCGTGTTTGCCTGTACCTCCGAGAAATATATACCGAACAAGAGAGGTCCCAGGACTGAGCCTTGTGGGATGCCACTTGTAACTGGTTTGGAGTCTGATATGGCTCCAGCAATTCTAACCATGTGGGTTCTGTCCTTGAGCCAGTTTGCAACCCATCTAGTGAAATAGGGGTTTATATTTAAGCTGGTGAGCTTATCTATAATGCCCGAGTGGGGTATTGTATCGAAGGCTTTTGCGAGGTCCAGGTAGGCTGTGTGGACCACCTTCCCCTCGTCAATGGCCTTGGTGACTGTTTCAAAGAAATTGACCAGGTTTAAGAGGCAGGATCTGCCCTTAACAAAGCCGAACTGGGTAGGATCCAGTGTCTGTAGGTCCCCAATATCTTTATTTATGAGGTCCATGATGATCCTTTCCATAGCTTTGCAGACCAAGCTAGTCAGGCTTATGGGGCGATAGTTTCCAAGATCCGTTGAGGCACCACCTTTGTGGAGAGGGACCACTGTTGCTGTACGCCACTCTTTGGGTACATATCCTGTAGTAAGGCTGAGATTAAACAGTAGTTTTATGTTTGGGTTTAACTCTTCTTGGAGTTCATGTAGGACGCAGCCTGGGACACCGTCAGGTCCCATTGATGCTGTGTTTTTTGCTTTGGAGAGGGCGGCTCTTACCTGAGCATCTGAGATGTCAGTGGGGCAGCACTCTGCTGGGATAGATATTCGCCCTTTTGGTGGGGAGGGGGGGGAGAAGTTTGCGCTGAACCTGTCAGCTAGGATGTTGGCAATGTCTGTGGGTTTGGTGTATTTTTGTCATTTTGGACTAATTCTGAGCATATCTGGGAATTCCCACCCAGGTTCCTAACATAACTAAAGAAAGCCTTGTGATTATCCTTAGTGTCCTGTGCAATTTTTCTCTCGAAGATGGCCTTAGACGATTTTATGAGTGCCCGTAGTTTTTTGCTAATACTGATCAGAGATGCCTTCCCTTTTTGGGATTTTGCTCTATCATGTAGTAGCTTCCGCCTTCTATTGTATAGTTTGTTTATGGCTGGGGTCCACCAGACAGGACATCTGCCTTTGGAGGACTAGGTATTGGTTTTATTTGGGATTGCATGATCCATGCATTCCTGAAGGTGTTCATAGAATGCGTTTATAAAGGATTCTGCTGTCTAGGCTGTATTTTCCACAGGCCCGGGGGCTTTGAAGGATTCCACCTCAGTTTTGAGGAGTGTGAAATTTGCTTTAGAGAAGTTTTTCACTGTGGTTTTCTGGGCAGGGGGTGGGGTCGGGATGTGAATATCCAGTGAGTTTAGTTTACTAACCTCTTACCAGTGAGGGATACACTTCTGGTCTGGAGCATAGATTCCCCATGTTGGTGATGATCAGGTCCAGTATGTTTTCCCCTCTTGTGGGAGTGGTAACAAGTTGTTCCATAGCATTTGAGTTTATAAATTCTAGGAACCTTTGGGCTAGGGTGTTGGAGCTAGAGTAATGCTCCCAGTCTATGTTTGGGTAGTTGAAGTCGCCCAATATAATGGTGTTTGGAGAGACCTTCATATTTTCCAGTGTTCTCAGGAAGGCTGAGTGGGGTTCCTGGGTTTGGGAGGGTGGTCTGTAGCAGGCTATAAACTGGAAGGCAGTTTTACCCACTGTTAGTTGCACATGGATAGTCTCTGATGCTTCGTGCTGTGCCACCAACCTGGAGGTGTGGGTATCTTTGACGAATATTGATACTCCCCCTCCTTTTGTGGTTCGGTCCAAGTTTTGGGGCCGAAAAGCATGGTATGAGGTATAACCTGGTAGTGCTAGGGTGCTCTTGGGAGCCTTGAACCATGTTTCTGTTACTGCACAGTTGTAAAATTGCCTCAAGATTCCCAGATTCACCAGCTGGACCGGTGAGGAGATTGACAACTGACCTTTGGACATGCTAGAATAGTATTTGGAATTCCTTTATAATTGAAAAAAAAGGGCCAATTGGGAACAACGTACTCAAGGGGAGTTTGTGAGGGTGTAGTGCTTTTAAATTTTTAGTGCTGACTTAGTGAGCAAGTGCCAGGTAACTTAAATGCAATGCGTTACAGGTAACTTAAATGCAAAATCGACAAACAGTAACTTTCTTTCAAGTGAAACAAGGAAACAAGTACAGTAAGCAATGCAGATATCACTAGGGATCCACAGAAGCACTGAAAAGCTGCGTTTTAGGTGGAATTAGTGTTTCAGGGAAATAACAAGCAAACAAACAACAAGCATACAAACAAAGCTAGATTCAGCAGGCCTAGATCTAGTCTATGCTACAGCAAACAAGGTGTACCAATTTCAGTAAGAAACAGTTCAAATATACAGGCACTATAAGCCTTTAACCAGAAATTCCCAGCTCAGAAGGGCAGGGTCCAGCCTCTCCTCCCACAAGAGTGCAGACCACGAACCTTCTTAATGTAAAATAACTGGCCTGAAGCCCAAGTGCTTAAACCAGAACTAATACACTTTTAGAATAGCAGACACTGAGCCCTCAATCAGCAGTTCCCAACTTAGAAGGATGTAAGCTACCTGTCCTGCCACCACAGTGCAGGCCACAAACCTTCCTAATGTAAAACAACTGGTCTGAAGCCCAAGTGCTTAATCCAAAAGACTTAGAATGATAGCTACACTTTAATCAAGTTACTACCAAGCAGTGATAAATACAATTTAATACTTTAAAGAATGCCTGGATTAGTGCTCAAATTATACAAACAAAGCTAGATTCAGCAGGCCTGGATCTAGTCTATGCTACAGCAAACAAGGTGTACCAATTTCGGTAAGAAGCAGTTCAAATATGCAGGCACTATAAGCCTTTAACCAGAAATTCCCAGCTCAGAAGGGCAGAGTCCAGCCTCTCCTCCCACAAGAGTGAAGACCATGAACCCTCTTAATGTAAAATAACTGGCCTGAAGCCCAAGTGCTTAAACCAGAATTAATACACTTTTAGAATAACAGACACTGAGCCCTCAATCAGCAGTTCCCAACTTAGAAGGATGTAAGGTGCTCATAGAGTGCATCTGTAAAGGTTTCTGCATCTTGGGCAGCATTATCCTTTAGTGTGGGAGATGTGAAACTTACCACCTCTGTCTTAAGTAAGGTGAAGTTTGCTTTAGAAAAGTTTTTTACTGTGGTTTCTTTAGTTGGGGGTGGTGGTGGGGTGTAGACATCCAGAGTGACTAGTTTATGGTCTGATCTAACCAGTGATGGGTTGACCTCTGGTGTGGAACACCTGTCACCCATGTTGGTGATGACCAGGTCCAATATGTTTTCACCTCTGGTAGGGGAGTTTACCAGCTGATCCAGGGCATTTGAGTTGATAAATTCCAGGAAGCGCTGGACCTGGGAGTTTGTACTTGAGTAGTTTTCCCAGTTAGTGGTAGGGTAATTGAAATCGTCCAATATCAGGGTGTTCGGTAGGACCTTCATGTTTTCCAGTGTCTCAGAAAAGGTGGAGTGGTGGTCCTGGGTCATGGAGGGTGATTTGTAGCAGGCCACAATTTGCATTGCAGATTTGCCTGATGTTAGTTGCACATGGATGATCTCGGAGGTATCATGCTGCGCCACCAAACTGGAGGTGTAGGTATCCTTGATGAATATGGATACACCCTCTCCTTTTGTGTTTTGGTCTATGTTCTGTGGCTGAAATGTGTGGTATGAGTTGTAGCATGGTAGTGCTGGGGTGCTCTGTGGAGCCTTGAACCAGGTTTCAGTTACTGCACAGATGCCGACGTTCTCCATACTGAAGAGTGCTTTGAGCGCATGCATTTTGAGATTTAAGTAACAATAGATTTGAAAATGTTAGCTAATGGATTTATATGATTAAAGAATCAGCAGATGAATGGATTCAAGTAGTACTAGATGTAAAGCTGTATTAAGAAGACAGTTGTAATTCTACATAAAATACTAGACAATCGCATAGTCCATTATCTAGAAATCTATATGGTAAAATTAATTTTATTTACCTTATTTTGTAACGATAATCAAAAATACCTGGAAATGCTTCAGTAAGTCAAAGTAGATATTCTATATTTTTTTCTCAAATTTTTTTTTTTATTTTTCAAATACAGTTGAATACATTCCATAGTATTTGTATATAACATCTTAAATAACTATGTACACTATTTACATCAGCCTGACACTATAACAGAGCTCAACATATACAATTACTTTATAGGTATAACAATCCAGTTAGAGTGTATCTGTTCAGTTATTGTAAAGTGTCAATCAATGATAAAACTTTTTTTCCATGGATTGTTAATAAATGGCTTAGGATGAATCCTTAATTCTTTAATTTTAATTTCCAGCAATGCTGTAGTCTTCAGTAAGCTGTAGAAGTCTTTCAAATATTCAAGTATTGTATTTGTATTCCATCTTCTTGTTATACACTTCCTTGAGATTGCAAGTATTGTCCATACTAGATACATATTTGACTCATTCAAATGAGGACCTTCGTACACATTTAATAATACCAGAGCTTTAGATAAGTTAAACGCTTAATTAAATAAAGCTTGTAAAAAGTTTTTAATACTATTCCAAAATGGCTTAATTTTAACAGAATCAAAAAAAATGTGATTCCAATCTGCATTGTGTATTTGTTCACACCTTCAACATATTCCCTTTGTGGCGGAATTAATTTTAGTAATTCTATCTGGAGTTAAGAATGCTCTGTGCAAGCTTTTCCAATTAAAAACTTTCCAGTATTGCGTAAAGGATATATGTTTTATTGATAATAAAATATTTGATTTAATTTCTTCAGTGAGTTGTAATGAGTGTCGTTTTGTTATATAATTCCAATATGAGGATTTGGGTGTTGTTTTATAATTTATCAATATCTTGTAAAAATTTGAAATATTATTTCCGATGTCATAATCATTATATATGATTTCATATAGGTATTTTGTAAGTTTAGGTATTTCTTTAAATGAAGAATTACTAATTATTCTGCATAAATCTTGCAAATACATCAGAATGCTTTGCATAGTTAGCCAATCTTGTTGTGGAATTTTGTATGTTGTTTTTATTGTTTGCATAGCCAGAACTTTTAGTTCTTTGATACACTGAAACCAACAAACAAATCCTTTCTGTTCCCAGGAATTAATTATTTCTCTGTATATTTTATGTGGATAGTGCTTTGTAACTATGAATGGTGTTAAAAAATCAAACCAGATTTTTAAATCTATATTTGCATTAATAATTTTGCTAAATGAGTCAATGTAATAATTAATCATATGAGTTTTAGTGGGCTTAGTTATGTTATATTGCATACTAATGCATAATATGTGCAATGGCAAATTGTTTTTATCTATTTGAATTTTTTTTGTAAATCAAATTCATTTATAGATATTACAGTTAGTAATTCTTTCCAATTTGCAGAATAATTTGGACTTATGCAATCTGAGATTGTTTTAGCTATTGATGCTTTTATATATGTTTCTATATCAGGAAAGTTTAATCCTCCCTATTTCCATGGTCTGATATGATTGTATTAAAGCTATTCTCTTTCTTTTGGGAAACCGTAAACATTTTATTAGGCATGAGTTTATTTCTTTGAGTATATTCCTTTCTGGTAACAGTTGTATTGCCAAAGCTATATATAGAATCTTGGGTAGTAAAACCATTTTTATTAACTGTAGTCTATCTTCAAATGTTAATATTATTTTGTTCCACTTTTCCACAGATATTTTAATTGTATTGATGATATTATTGTAGTTTTTGAGACTAATTAATTATTATCCTTGCATAACTCAATTCCTAGATATTTTAAGGTAGATTCTTGTTTCCCTATAATGTGATTCCCCTTCATCTGCAATTCCTTTTTTATTTAAAAATAAAAATTTTGATTTTGATTTATTTAAATGGAGTCCTGAAGTCCTGTAAAATGTGTTAAAATATCTAATTCTTCTAATGTCTCTTTTGCATTGGATAATGTTAATAATATGTCATCAGCAAAGAGCATTACTTTAGAATTGTATTGTTCATAAACATCTACTCCTTTGATTTATTTATTGTTAATGAATCTGCCAATATTTCAATAGCCAAAGCAAATAGAATTGGTGACATGGGACATCCTTGTTTAGTACCCTTTGTTATATGTATAGATTCAGAGGTGAAAGAACCTAGCTTAACATACGCTAAATTATTTGTATATATATTCTTTAGTAGATTGAACAAAGGAAGGAGGAAATTAAAATAACACCAAAATTTTGAATAAATAGACCCAATTTAGGGAATCAAAGGCTTTCTCTATATCTAAGCCAATTATGAGTGTTTCTTTATTTTCTTTATTTTCTTTATTAACATAATCTATAAGAGAAATTATCCTTTTAGTATTGTCACGTGTGTGTCTATGATATAGAAATACAGTTTGATCATTATTTATTGTTTTGGATAGTAGTATTTTCATTCTGTTAGTTAATATTGTCATAAATATCTTATAGCCATTATTTAATAATGATATAGGTCTATATGAAGTACAGAGGTTTTGGGGATTTGTTTTGCTTTAGGATTGGTGTGATTAAAGAATATTTCCAAGAGGGTGGTATTAAAGCTTGTGGCTGAATTTCTAATAGAGTTTTACGGAAGAGGAATAGTATCTTTGAAGGAAAACATTTATAAATGTCCATAATTATGCCATCTATACCTGGAGCTTTATTATTTTACCCTCTTTTATTGTATCTACAATTTCTTTGTAGGATATGGGTGCTTGCAGATCTAGTTTTAATGTTTCTGTTTTTTTTTTTAATATTAGAACATTTTTCATTTAGATTTAATTGATCAATATGTATATTTTCTTTTTGGAAATGTTCCATATAGTGATTTCTATAGGCATCAAGAATGTCACCTATATCCAAGACATTTTCCCCTTTCTTTTCATGGAAGATACTTTTAATGTTATTAGCTTTTGATTGTATTTTGATTCTTGTTGTATTTTTGATTATGTAGATATTTGGGAGAAGTGGCCAATGTATTAATTTTTAGTTTTCTAAAGTTAAACAAGTTTTATGTGTTAGAATTTCATTGTATTTATTGTTTAATACTTCTACTTTCTTTTTCATCTCCAAATGATTTTGATTTTTTTCAGCTTTTACTTATAAATGTTTGGATTGTATATCTAATAATTCAGAATCCCATTCTCTGATTTTTTTTATACCAAGTTAGGGTTTTACCATATATGTAAGCGTTTAATGAGTCCCATAACATTATTTTATTTATCTCTATACTGTAATTAATATCTAAGAAAAAATGTAATTTAGATAATATCCAGGGTTTGAACTCTTTCATTTAGTTATATATGATGGAATTCTGGAGTTAAAGATTAATGGTCTGTACCCATTTTGAGGTTTTAGTATCAATGAATTATGGTCTGAAAAGGGCCAGGGAGTGATTGAGAAATTAATGATTTTAGAGTGTAAGTCATGGGCAGGAAATATTTTATCTATTCTAGTTTGGGTACCAAATCTGTGATCTTGATAGGAAAACAACAAAGATTTATCTTCTTTAAATTTGAAAGTATCTACAAGATGAAATGATTCTACCCACTTGTTTAAAGCTTTTGATACAGCAGATGTACACAGTGGTCTTTTAGTTGTAGTTTCAGAAATATCAAATATACAAATAAAATCTCCTCCTAATATTAAGTTGCCTTTATAATTATTGGAAATGAAATCCAAGTGTTTTTTTAACAGTTCCTGATCCAATGCCTGGGAACCAGTATAGATTGGCTAGGGTCCATATTCTGTTATTATATTTAACTATTACTAATGCCATAAGGCCTTCTTTATCTTCATACTTATAAATGATTTCTGGGTTAATCACATTTGTTTTCCATAAAATTGTTACCCCTTTTGTTGTTGTCTTATAAGTGGATTGCGCCAATATCATATATTCCTTAGGATTCTATTTGTAATTGGCATTTGTTTTAAAATGAATTTCTTGAAGGAAGACAATTTGTGCTTTGTTCAGTTTTAAATATTTCAGTAGATTTGATCTCTTGCTAGGATTGTTTAAGCCATTGGTATTTAAAGATAATAAAGTTAAATCCATCTTATGTTATTTAGACTACGTATTTTTTGTTTTATTGTGACTATTAAACATTTTCCTGTGATAACTATAAAGTATATGTTTGAGCTTTTAAAGGAAATAATCAGTTTTATACTTTGAGTGTTTACCAGTAAAGTAATGTTTTGGTCAGGCATACTAAAAATGCTTTTGTGAAATAACAAATTTAAATTAATAAATGTTAACAAAACTAATATCCATGGAATGAAAATCCTTCCTAATCTGTCCATCACTCATACCTTGACAATCCAGAACATCTGAGCTCCATAAATTGAATTATCATGTGGAGAATATTTGTAATAGGAATAAGCAATATTTATATTATTTTAAACAGATATAGTACTATTGTTGATTAGACAGAATTCTAATACAATATAAATGTCTACTTATTGTATAAGCAATTAATATTTACATGAAAGATAGAGGGCAAGCAATTCAATCACAGTAAAATAGGATGTATCATATATAAAACCTCAGTAAAAGATTATAGCTCACAGTTATTTAACATATGCATCCTTACTGATGACGTCTTTTAAAATGTATTACTTAATATAAATAGATGGTAATAATATTTACAATTAATGTTTATAATACATTGTATTTTACTGGATATGTTTGCCAGCATTTAAGTAATCACTTTGTTTGTTGCTAAGTTACTTAAAGCATCAAGTTTGTTTTATGTAAACACTGATGAAAGTTATTGCATTTTAATTATCAATGAATCCCCCCCTTTCCTACACACAAGGATTTTCATATCTATCATTTCTTATTATAAAATTTGTGAAATTATAGGTTAAAAACAACAAATTCACTTATTGTGATTAATGATTACAAGTTCCCTTTCCATATTCATAAATTGTCATTTTATGGCATATACTGAAAGTTTTTAGATTTAAATGTCAACATTCTATTTTGTATAATCAGCAAAGGTTAAACTGAGTGATTGTCAGTTTAATACTATTTGATCATAATGTGGTTGTTACATTCTGTGACATTCCTAGTTCAAGCTTCTATTGTTTCCCCTTGAACAACTTTGTCAGTTTGATGTCATGTATAAAACATTAGTTACCTTGGTAACAGCTTAAGTATTATGTATGGTCAAGATGTGTTACAAAACTGCAATTCAAGTTAAAGCAATTATATGACTTGTTATGCACATTTATTTATATGAGAAAATCATCATGCTTCCCCTTGATGTCCAATATAGTATATGTCATTTATGACAAGTTAAAACAGTAGTGTTATTATACTCAAGCTCATGTTATTAAACTGAGTGTCTATTGTCAATTTAATATTATTTGTTCAGAATATGAGTGTTACATTCTGTGACCTTTCAAGTTCAGGCTTCTATTGTTTCTCTTGAACAACTTTGTAAGTTTGATGTCATGTATAAAACATTAGTTATCTTGGTAACTGCTTAAGTATTATATATGGTCAAGATGGATTACAAAAACTACAATTCAAGTTAAAGCAATTACAAGACTTGTTATGCATATGTACTTATATAAGAAAATCATACTTCCCCTTGATATTCAATGTAGTGCATGTCATTTATGACAAGTTAAGACAGTAGTGTTATTTATTATACACAAGCCCATGTTATTAAATCCTGTCCTTAATATCTAAATTCAGCAGACTGCTTCATCTTATATGGTGATTATATATTACATGTCTAGATTTACTAAAATCATACATTGCATAACTATTGTTTTTTTTTTTCGCTGTTTCTTAGTTATTTGAGAGACCACAAGCTGTAATGTTTATTCTTATTATTAGCACCTTCCAAGCATGTTTATACAGTCCATAGAATTTAAATTATGAGACCCTTCTAGTTTCTTATTTGTTATAAGTATATTTCCATCCTTACATACACACATATCAGTTCTTCAAGCACAGGCAATAATGCCCATCCAGTTTTGGCAGAATACCATTCACTAATTCATGTGGTGTGTTTCCAGGCTGTTCTTAAAATATCCAAATATTTGTCCTGTTCCATTTTACCAGCCCATTCCATGCAGTGGCCACTCTGCCAGGGAACCACTCAACACACCCTCCATTCCCACAGATATTTCTGCAAAGGAAATCTGATGCCTCTCCAGCACTTCCTGGTGACCCCAAACACCTCTAGAATCAGCTATTCCCATATGCCCAACACGTCTGAGCAAGCTCACCTCCCAGACCATTGCAAAGGGTACTGCACAAGACCAGGTGCTCTTAGTCTTTCACAATAACTCAGACTTCCACTCTTATGTAGGCCTTAATGTATTTGGACCAAAATACATTTTAAATATAAAATTGTGCTTATTATTTTTTTTTTTTTATCAAGAATCAACTTAATGAGCTAAACAAGTGTTGGGAGACCATCAATATGTGTACATGTGGTTTAAAACAGCCCTTTTATTATAAATATTATTTTAAAACAAAAACGTCATTGGCGAGAATCATCTCAGAGGCTCCTCAGAGCCATTAAGCATTATTGCCACTCTATCTTCATTACCATAGCAAACTGGGAGCATCTGTTTCAGTTAGTGTGTCTGTGTACTGTATACCAGAGGCTCGCAATGCACCTGAAGTAAAGCTTCACTTCACTGCAATTTTATGCCTAAATTCCCTCCCTTTCAGCGAGGCAGCAGCCAGGAAAAGAACAGAGAGCACACAGATAAAAAAAAAAAACTCCCAACAAGTCGCTACAACAAGAGACTACACATTCCTCCAGCCCTCCCACCTCTCACTCAGCAGAGGTACAAACAAACCATTCTCTGCCAAAATATCCCAAATCACAGTTCTATCCACCCCCTTCCCCTGGATCCAGGCTAAAACACCAAATGTCTCTTCCTAATTCACAAACATCAGTAAACCTCGATCACAAGCCGTAACCCACAGCTTCCCGGAGACTAAAGATATTCTATATTTTATGTAAATATTTTAATTTGTAATAATAGTAATTTTGAGATAGCATTCCAGAATAAATTTCTGAGAATTACTTTTTTTAAAAATATAAATCTGAAATTAAAACTGGCAATATAATACAAATGTGATATAGTAAAAGTAAAGACTAATCATCTCCGTTGTTTATGTGGCAGGGAAACCTGTGAGCCTTTAGCACATGTCCACTTGGAATGCACAGTATACAGCAGTATCAGAGCACTCTTTGTCACTCGAGTTATGAATCCAAAATGTAACTAGTTGAATATGGATCACAGTGAATTGACCAGTTATTTCCTTAGGAAATAATCCTATAATACAGGCACTGACAACACTGCTGGATAAAATGGAAAAAAAGAACAACTTAAATCTGTGGTAAAAATAACGTTTGTGGTAATGTTGATATCATTTGTAATAATATTAATTGATACACATTTGACTGTATCAGCCAGATCAGTTGAAACTTAATTTTATCTTCCAAAGTGGCAGCTGAACAGATGTAGCTGACAGAGAAACGTGCTGTTTGTTGATGACTGCCTGTACTGCTTTTGTTAAAGTATACTCTTTACAACTAGATTGATGCCTGCCATTAGTACTTTCTCAGTTATGTTGCGTTGTCTGTGCCATGACGTGACCCCATCATACTTCTGATGTCCAGCTATGCTATCAGTAGTTGGCAAGTGACTTGATATACTGGCTACCAGTATAAATTAAATATTCTGACACAAGAGAGGAGAGTGAAAGAAATGAGAGGAGTTAAAGCCTGGAGTTTGTTTATAGGAAAAGTACAGAAGAAGCAGTAAACAGTTATTCAGGTGCAGTGCAGGGTAGGAGGGAAGCAACAGGCAGGGTACAGCAGTGAAGGCTGAGGTGATGCGTTAGTGAGAAAATAAACTGGCACCATGGATGATGACATGGGCTAGGAAGTAAAACGAGACAGAAGGTCAGTTTGGGGACAAAAGTGAGGATTTTGGAGAATGGAGGCTTGTTCAGCATGGTATTTAAGAGACACAGGAGAGACCAAGTTATAGTAAAATGGCTATTATGGCAAAGTGACCAAGTAATCACAATGGGGAAGGAGGGGAATGCATTTTGGTGTATGTTAGCAGTAATAACTGCCACAGAAAAATACTGAAGTGCTTTCAAGTAGGACTGGGGAGAATGCAGAGAGATTCTGGCATACTCTTTACTGGAAATTTTCACTCAGACTCTGCCATAGATTGTGGTGAAGGAAAGGTTAGTCTGTTTCTTTTTTCTTGCAATTTGTTTCTGTTTTCTTGTAATTTGTTTTTACTTTTTTTGTAATTTGTATTGCTTCATTACCTTCTTCTATTTTGTATATTGTGGTGTATTTTCTTTACACTGTATTTTAATTATATTCTGTTTTCAACTGAATATTTTAAGTAGGAAAGAGACCAAAGCTCTGTCCTTTGTAACATAAAATTTAGAACTGTTAATTAAGGTTAGTTATTATATGTGAACTGAAGGTGGAGTTAGGAACTGAATGTTGTGTTTAAAAGGTAAAATAAAACATTTCAAGGCTTTACAGGAAAAACTCAGCTGAGTCTCTACCATTAACTGTTATGAGGAAAAGGTTAATTTGTGTTTGCTTTCTTGTAATTTGTATTGCTTCATTGCCTTTTTCCATTTTGGTTATTGTGGCGTTTTCCCTTTACACAGTGTTTTAATTGTATTATGCTTTCACTTGCATATTTAAACTAGGAAAGAGACCAGAGCTGGGTCTCTGTGAGTTGCACAGAAATTAAACTGTCTCTCTAGTTGCCTGCCCCTTATGTTAATTTGCCCCATATTTCCATTCCTGTCCTCTTTCATTGGCTGTTGTCAGTAAGCAAAAAATTATCTTTTTTGTGAAATCTGCCCTTTAGCTACTTATATTTATTGGCCATTTCATTGTATTCCATAGAGCCAGAATTCTAAGTGCATACCCCTTCCAATCTATCTTGTACTTTTAAAGTTAGAGGCTACCCCCTTAGATTGCTAATGCTTGAGTTGCCTGCTCTTCTTTATATAACTGTTTAGTGTGCACACTGCAAATCTTTTTCCGCCTTACCTTTAACATCTGTAACATCTGGTCCAAGGCCACCAATTATTGGACAGCGCACATTCTGCTTCTCAGTAGTCATATTGGGATTAGTGTTTCTGTTTTGTTCCTGGTAAGAGAAGGAGCAAAGGGACTTTATTTCATCGAAACTGCTCATCACTGGAAAACCTCATAACTGCTTCATGGATGCCAGCGTGAAATTTGTGTTCATATTTTGCTTCTAGTGAGAGAAGGAGCAAAAGACATTCATTTCTGACCATCTCTGAAGGGGCAGTGAGTGTCTGTGTGGGACCTTCCTGATTGGTCAGGCGGCTATTCAAGACCTCTACTAGGAAAATGCTCCAATAAGGCTACTGATCCCTGTATCGTCTGGGACAAGGCTGTTGATCACCAAAGATCCTGTGACCTGCTACTCATCTTGGGATTGTTGATACTGTTTTGCTTCTGGTGAGGGAAGAAGCAAAGGGACACTGTATCCCAGCAGAGTGAAGCTGTGGTGAGGCCAGCGCAAGCAGTAGCCATGTAGTAGCCATTTAGGTGACTCCCCTCTTTTCATCATTCTTGTCAAAGCTAAGCCTTTCTTTTCAGTAAGTACTGCTTTATTAGCTGCTGTCTAACCTCAGTTCAGAATACCTTCCTAAATACTTCATCCATAAATCATCAGAGTCTACTTTAGTAGTTTCCCCTAAAATGTTTGACAGTGTCCTGTATAGACACAGATACCTTGACTTGACATTTTTCTTGCAAAAGAATCCTTGAAATTTCACCAATACCTAGTTGCACACAGGGCAACTAGCTTGCAGTGATAAGCACTGGCTCCAGAGTTGCAAACCAGATACTCTGACATCACTTTGTATTCTCACCACAACTGTCTAATCAATAAAAAGGGGCCTGTTGTCATGTATATGAACTTTTCCACTATCTCTGTTACCAGCTTGATGGCTATAGGCATCCTGGGGTGATGTTGACATTATCTCATGTTTTCTGACAACCAGCTAATTCTCAAATAAATTGATAAAGTTATGTGAGAGATGTAGTTACACAATGTCACTCCCCCATTCCACCTTGCACTGACTCATCCAACTACCTCTACTGTTACTTCATCCCACCCAAAACAATCCCTTCCCTACTAAAAACTAATTTTCTCTCTAATATCCATTGTACTATACTCTCCAATCTCAAATATATTATTACCCTCTCCATGCATAATATTTTTCTAACCTACTAATGGCTAGAAGCTATATATTTTGAAATGTTAAACCTACAATTGAGTTTATAACAAAAATATTCACTTTATGTAAATGTTGAAATTTCTGTATTGAATTGTCTCTTTTCATTTTTGTAACATTGTGACAAGCTAATTGCAAATATCATGGAGCTTATCTGTAAATGTTTAATTAGCTGTATGAACTATGTCCTTTTGTAACATGTGAAATGTAACTTGCAATTATTGTGGAGCTTTTTTCCCCGGACCTCCACTGAAAACGAACTCTTCTTGGCCCAGTGAACTTCCCCGGTAATCAAACTTAAATAAATAAATAAAATGAAGTTGTTGTGTCTTTTGGCTTTTCCTGGTTAGGGGTTGCCACAGCGGAACTCCGGTCTGCTAATGATTGGCAGTAGATTTTTCACGAACGCCAAGGTGCCAGCTCGACGTTCAACCTTCAACGAAGGCACACCCATTACGCATGTCTTTCAAACACCCACCCAACCACGGGGAGGACATGCAAACCCCACACAGAAGGCACTCCCTGCACTCCAACCAAGAACTGAATGGGAGAACCTCTTGCTATGAAGCAGCAATGCTACCGCTGCACCACCGCGGATTGTACCTATAACAAATTCAGCAGACCTAAAGGCACTCTTTCAAAATAACACCCGCATCAACACTTATAGCAACATCCTATTAAGCCACTACTTCTAAACGCACAAGGCAAGCCACCACACAATTCAACATTGTGGTCATTGGAGACTCCATTTTGAGACACACTGATGCAACAGACTGAGTAAGGAGAAAGTTGCATATCAGTGGACAGGATGCGCCACTTTACGCATGCATTGGGATCACTGGACTACTATAGTCCATGTGGATGTAAATAACCTGAGACATACCTGCCTAGACTATATGAAGAAAAGACATTATGGAGTTCTTGGAATATGTGTCCATGGCTGGTATGAGCCTAGCACTGAGCAGCATTTTACTTTACCCAAGGATGATGCTACAATATGAACAGAAGATGACTGATTTTAATAGTTGGCTTAGATTCTGGTGTTATTCTGAGGGAGTGTAATGTTTGTCAGCATAGAAGGATATGGTCAACACACCATGTTACTTCCCCCAGGGGTGGTCTGCACCTCTCTCCTCTAGGCTTTTGAATATTAGCTAAACATTGTCCTCCCCCATAGTGCCTTTTTTAGCAATGCCAAACTGAAAGTACTTCCATGGCAGGGCTAGCCACTAGTGTAAACCTTGGCTGTAGGTGATTGTCACTGTTTAAGTGACACCCCAACCCCATGTACAAAAATAAGAAAAAAGGGGTTGTGGATGGATGAACACGTGAAACTTAAATTTCTTTTGTCATAGCAAATCACATCCAAGAAAATCTAAAGGTGTCACTGCTTAATGCTAGGAGAGGAATGTTCAGGAACTATTCTAAGGCTAACTTCCTACTATTAAGTGTAAACCTGGCAAAATTTCAAGCCACCATAAACCCAAGAAATGCTGCCTGCATTGAACAGTTCACAGAAGCACCTGTACCCACCAAGAATAACTACAGAAGTAACTCAAAAAATAAACCACCCTGGTGGAAACATATCAGTAGACTGTATAACAGAATGAAAAATAATCATGACATAAATTAGGAGGTGTAGCAAATTAAAAGCACTCTCATCAAATTAAACAAATCACTGACATGACAAAGTCTACCAAAGCCAAATTTGAGGTAAATTTGACCTCCCAGGTCAAGGATAACCACAAGGCATTCTTTAGCTATGTCCACAATCTAAAAGGAAATATGCTATTGTGTGCAGAGCTCATTGTTAATGGAGTCACCTATACAGAGTCAGAAGATATAGGAAACCTACTGGCAGACAAATTCAACTCTAACTTTCCCCCTCTTTCCCCCCTCAGTCTCCCCTCAGGAAATACCATCAAATTTAACTCACCCTACTGTCACTAGGGAATGGGTCCTTCATGGTCTCTCTAAGGTCAAGAACACTGCATTGATGGGCCCAAACAATTTCCCATATGCCTTTTAAATAGCATGAAACAGACCCTCTGAAATTGCTATTTAATCATCTCGTCCAAACAGGCTTTGTGCCTAACAAATGGAGAACAGCAACAGCAATCCCTCTGCATACAGGTGGGCCATCTGCAGATACTGGAAACTAAAAACCCATAAGTCTCAAAGCCATGGAAAGAATTATCATGGAAATGATCAATAATGATATAGGAAACCAAAGCTCCAGACACTAGACTCAGCCCAAACTTGATTTCAAGGACAGGTCATGCCTTCTTAACCTGGTGGACTTCTTTGAGAAGATCACCAAAGCAATGGATGAGGGCAAAATGTTTCACATTGCCTACCTTGACCTGGCCAAGGTATTTGACACAAAACTCCACTCGGGCATTGTTGACAAACTCAGGAGGTTAGGTATGAACCCTTATTTCACTTGGTGTGTAGCCACCTGTCTCACAGACAGGACCTAGGAAATTAGAATTGAGGAGTCCACCTCTACAGAGAGGCCAGTCTCACGTGGAGTCCCGGTTATGGGACCACTCAATTCTGGTATTTTCTTCTCTGAAGTCGAGGCAAATGTCAAGAGCCACTGGCTGACCACAAACAATTGCAAATTAGGAACTGTCATAGAATCCACCCACTGACACTAATGTTCTCTAGGGAGGGCTGACACAGAAAAATAATTTGTGTCAGAGCCATGGACTAAAACTAAATGCTCAGAAAAGCATAATAGTATTCTTTGGGAAGTCATCCACCCCTGGTAACTATCGTATTGAAAACACACTTGTTTCATTGAATATTGTGTTAAAGGTAGTACTGCATTTTATTTTTCTGTTTATTTGTGTCACTGAATATTGTGGTCTCTCTGCAGTTAGTGGGGGTTATTATTTACACTTCATTGATATTCGGTCTTGAACTCTTAGCCTAGAGGGTTTCTCTGTGCTTATAAGTGTTAGTCACATCTCTGAATTTATTTCTGCTGAATATCTGAGCTGTTTGGCTGGCTGCTATATACTTACATCAACTGTATTACAAGCTGAGTTAAGTGCAAACTTGCAGTGTTAAAGATAGTTCTGCATTTTATTTTTCTGTTTATTTATTTGTTTCACTGAATATTGTGGTCTCTCATATCTCTCTGCAGTTAGTTCCCATTCTCCCTCTCTGTTCTTGTTGTGGTATTACTCTTGGTGGCTTTGGAATTGCCCACCCCTCCTGTAAATTTGTGTTTGAACACTCCTCCTGGGTTCATCTCATTTGCACACTCAACCGAGTACAGTGAGATCATATTTTGATTTCAGACACTTCTACAAGTCCCATCTGTTCAGCTCTGCCCCAGCTCTATCCCAGTGTAGTGTCATTAGCTCATTCTACCTAATACAGAGAGAACATTAGAGAAGGCCAACCCACTTAAGTCCTTAACTTTGAATTATCTTCTGTTTCTCCTTTTTCCCTTTCCATGTTACTTAAAAAATAAATAAATAAATAAATAAATAAAACAACTTTGCTAGAATTTCCACTTTTTAACTGTTCGGAGTTGAATAAAACAACAGTTCAATTCAGTTCAGAATACAGTTTGAATACATTGCATTTATTTAAACTGTACTTGCTTTAATATTGCTACACACTCAAGTGTGCTAGCTTGCATTGCACTTGAATTGTTTTTAGTGCTGTTTTAGCTGCTTTTCTATAAAAAAAATTCTAAGCTTGTTTCCTGCCTTTCTTGTAACTAGTTTAGTCCAGATACAGATTTGCTGTATCCAGGACTGTTTGTAAATTTCTGAGCCCCCCAAACCTTTCTCTGTTGGAGGGAAGCCTTCTAGCTTATCAGTGGGAGTGGTAAGCACTAGGTAGCCTATCTACTACAAGAGTGGTTTATGGCCCAGAAATTGTAGTTTATTGGCTGTTTGGGCAGTTTTTCCATCTCTTTCAACTTTCTGGTTTAAAAGCCTGCATTTTCGCTTGTTTCCCACCTTTCCTATAACTAGACTAGTCCAGATACAGATTTGTTGTATCCAGTACTGTTTGTAAGCTTCTGAGCCCCCCAAACTTTTCTGTGTTATAGGGAAGCCTTCTAGCTTATCAGTGGGAGTTCTAAGCACTAGGTAGCCTATCTACCACAAGAGGAGTGGTTTCTGGCCCAGAAATCATAGTTTATTGGCCACTTGGGCAGTTTTTTTCAATCTCTTTCAACTTTCTGGTCTAAAAGCCCACATTTGCGCTTTTCCCACCTTTCCTGTAGCTAGTCTAGTCCAGATACAGATTTGCTGTATCCAGGACTGTATGTAAGCTTTTAAGCCCCCCAAGCATTTCTGTGTTGGAGGGAAGCCTTCTAGCTTACCAGTGGGAGTGGTAAGCACTAGGTAGCCTATCTACCACAAGAGGAGGGGTTTTTGGCCCTTGGCCGCTTGGGCAGTTTTTCCCTCACTTTCAATTTTCTGGTTAAAAAGCCCGTGTTTGCACTTGTTTCCAGCCTTTCCTGTAACTAGTCTAGTCCAGATACAGATTTGCTGTGTCCAGGACATTTTGCAAGCTTCTGAGAGGTGCCAAAGTCTGCTCTTCAATTTTTCTATTAGATCTGCTAGTTCTCTCCTCTTCTCCACTTTTACTAGCTTATTAGTCTAGCACTTTACCATGCCAGACTTCTTGTAGCAATTATTGTAGCACACAAAAGTGCTACCAGCACTAAACGTTTTACAAGGAAACATCTCCAGTACTTATTATTAATGTCCACCCCTCCAGGCATGTCTAAATGTCAGTTCCTTGTGCTTTCTCCTATTAACCTGGTAAATTTGGGCATCCTGAGACAATGTAGCAACTGCCTCATGTACACAGATAACCCTCTCCTTTTACCTCCCAACACTCAGACTTGTGAAAGATGCACTTATATATCCAAATTGGAAGCCAGGCACTCTCCAGCCAAGACTGGAATAGCTGGTCAAGAGGAGAAGGTTAACACTTGCACCACACCACATGGAACACATAGTCCTCAAGAACACACACCAGCACTGCCTTATCAAAAAAACACAAACCACACACCCACCTTCGCGGAGGCTCTCAATAAAAATCTACAAAAACAACAGAGACCTCCAAGGCAGAAACTCACTGAACCACCACAATACAACACTAATCATGAGACACATAACTCTCCTAAACAGTGTGCCACTCAACCAAAGCCCCTAAGGCAAAACAGCAAGCCCAGCACACTAGTCATAGGTGACTCGATAGTGAGTCACACTGATGTCCCACTCACTAGGCTGAATAAGAAGAAAGTAACAGTCAGCTGCACTCAGGTCCCTCAACAACAGGTACAAATATGACCGTGTCATTGTACATGTGGGTGTGAATGACCTGAGACATACCTCCCTGGACTACATGAAAAGAGACATGGAGGCACTCTCTGATTATGTAGCCTAGGTGGGTATGTCCCTAGCCCTGAGCAGCATCCTACCATCACTCAGAATGATACCACAGTACAAGCAGAAAATGACTCATTTCAGCAATTGGCTAAGTTTCTGGTGTCATTCTAAGGGGATCCAGTATCTGTCTGGGATGACATGATTGACAGACCTCAGTGCTTCACCAGAGATAGCCTGCATCTGTCACCCCTGGGCTTCCCAATACTGGCCAAGGCTCTTGCCACCCCTATAGTGCCTTTTTTAGGCAGTGTTTCAAAGACCAAATTACCACCGTAACAGCTCCAAACAAATGCAGTCTGAGGGTCATGCTGCTCAATGCTAGAAGTCTAAATCTCAAAATACACTTGCTCTAAGCCCTCCTTAAAATGGAGAACATTGACATTTGTGCTGTAACAGAGACCTGGTTCAAGGCAGCAGAAAGCGCTCCTGCACTACCAGGCTATAACTCATTCCACACCTTTCTGCCCCAGAACTTGGACTGAAGCTGCAAAGGTGGTGGTGTTTCCATATTCATAAAGGATGTGTACACCTCCAGACTGGTAGCCCAACATAATGCATCAGAGATACTTCAGGTGCAGCTAACATTAGGTAAGACAGCGATTCAGGTCATAGCCTGTTATAGGTCCCCAACCATGTCCCAAGACTCACACTCCATGTTCCTAAGCACCCTGGAGAATATTAGGGTCCAATTTAACACACTCATACTGGGCGACTTCAACTACCCCTCCATTAACTGGGAAAACTACTCATGCACCAATACACTTGCCCAACGTTGGTCTGCACCAATAGTCAACACCTCCCTGGTTAGATCTGACCACAAACTAATTGCCTTGGAAATCCATATCCCTCCTACACCCCCTGCAAAGGTAACCACCATGAAAAACTTCTCCAAAGCTAACTTTGGGCTCCTAAAAACAGAGGTGGCTAAATTCACTGCACCCATACAAATGGAATATAGTTGAATGACTGCCGAATCATACACCAATGCACTGTACGAACATGTACACAAATGCATGGATCTTGCCATACCCAATAGAACCAAGACACTCTCCTCCAAAAAAAGGAAGCCAATCTGGTGGTCCCCTGCCATAAGCAAGCTCTACAACAGAAGGAGGAAACTGATGTGGAATAAGATGAAGTCCTAAGACTGGAAAAACTCCCTTATCAGCCTCAACAAAAAGTTGAGATCCCTTATCAAATCCTCTAGAGCTAGCTATGAAAACAGAATTGCAGCAGATAGTAAAGACAACCACAAGGCCTTCTATAGTTATGTAAAAAATCTCCACAGCATACCCAGATTTGCTCTGAATTACTGGACAATGGTATCTCCTATACCAAGCCAACAGATGTTGCCAATATACTGGCTGACAGATTCAGTGCCAGCTTTACCCCTCTCCCCCCAAAGGACCAATCACAATACCAGTAGATTGCTAGGCACCCAGTATTACTGCTGCACAGGTTAAAACAGCACTGTCCAAGGCCAAGAATACAGCTTCTATGGGACCTGACAATATCCCTGGCTGTCTTCTCCATGAACTGCAGAATGAACTGGCACCTCACCTGTGTGCCCTGTTCAATCACAGCCTCACCTCAGGCTTTGTCCCTACCAAATTGGGCATTGCTACAGTCATCCCCCTCCACAAAGGAGGAGTGACTACAGACTCTGGAACTATTGCCTCATTAGCCTGACAAGTTTGATATGCAAAGCTATGGAATGCATCATCATGGACCTAATAAACAAGGATATAGGGAATCTTCAAACTCTGGATCCCACACAGTTTGGTTTTGTAAAGAGTAGATCATGCCTGCTCAGCTTAGTTGACTTCTTTGAGTCCATCACCAGAGCTATGGATGAAGGCAAGGTGGTTCATACAGCCTACCTTAATCTGGCCAGGGAATTTGATACCGTTCCCCACTCAGGAATCATAGAAAAACTCACTAAGCTAGGCATCAACTCCTATATCACTAGGTGGATTGCAAACTGGCTCACAGATAGAACCCACAGTGAAAAAGTAGCTGACTCCAAGTCAGACTGCTGACCAGTCATGAGTGGAGTCCCACAGGGACCAGTCCTGAGTCCTCTCCTGTTTGGTATCTACTTCTCAGAAGTCCAGGCCAACACGGAGGGACTCTGGCTGACAAAGTTTGCAGATGATTGCAAGCTGGGAGCCATTATTAACTCCCCAAGTGATGTTGACATCCTACAGAAAGGCCTCACTGAGACCAACGACTGGTGTCAGAACCATGGCCTTAATCTCAGTGCCAAAAAATGTGTCATCCCCTATGGGAAAAACCCACTTCCGATGAATTACCACATCAATGGTAGTCCACTGAACACACAAGGCATTATAAGAAATCTGGGAACCAGGTTGATAGCAACCTCTCTTTTGACCAGCACATTGCCACTGTGGTCAGAAAGTCTTTCTGTGTGGCACATCTCATTACTAAGGGTTTTGCATCCAGGAAGAAAGAGGTAATTTTCTCCATCTACTCTTCTCTCATTAGGACAATTGTCGAGTAGAATGCCCTATTTGGCATGTACCTCACTAGACACCTACAACAACTGGACAGGCCACAAAAGTACCTCACAAAGAGTATCCTAAGTCTTAAACAATTGTCCTACAGTGGATATAAAAAGTCTAAACACCCCTGTTAAAATGCCAGGTTTTTGTGATATAAAAAAATGAGACCACAATAAATCATTTGAAAACTTTTCCCACCTTGAATGTGACCTATAGCCTGTAAAATTCAATTGAAAAACAAACAAATCTGTTAGGAGAAAATATAAAAAATAAAAAATGTACAATAAGCTAGTTGCATAAGTGTGCACACCCTTACACTAATACTTTGTTGCAGCACCTTTTGATTTAAATACAGCATTCAGTCTTCTTGAGTACACACCTGCCATCAATTAAAGATACTCTGATTAACCCTAATTAAAGTTCAGCTATCATAGTAGGAATTTCCGGACATTTACTCAGTTGCCTGCTACAGCAAAAGCCATGGTTCACAGAGAGCTTACAAAGCAGCAAAGGGATCTCATTGTTGAAAGATATCATTCAGGAGAAGGGTACAAAAATATTTCCACAGCATTGGATATCCCATAGAACACAGTGAAGACAGTCATCAAAAAGTGGAGAAAATATGAGACAACAGTGATGTTGCGAAGAACTGGACATCCCTCCAAAATTGATGAAAAGACAAGATGAAAACTGGTCAGGGAGGTTGCTAAGAGACCTACAGCAACACTGAAGGCACTGCAGGAATTTCTGGCAAGTACTGGTTGTGTACTACATGTGACAACAATCTCTTATATTCCCCATATGTCTTGGCTACGAGGTAGGGTTGCAAGAAGACGTTTTTTCTTACACAGAAAAACATCCAGGCCTGGCTAAAATTTGCAAAACAATACATCAAGTCTCCCAAAAGCATGTGGGAGAATGTGTTATGGTCTGATGAGACCAAGGCTGAAGTTTTTGGCCACAATTCCAAAAGGTACATTTGGCTCAAAAACAAACTTTGCATCACCAAAAGAACACCATCCCCACGGTGAAGCATGGTGGTGGCAGTATCATGCTTTGGGGTTGCTTTTCTTCAGCTGGAACTGGGGCTTTAGTCAAGGTGGAGGGAATTATGAACAGTTCCAAATACCAGTCATTATTGGCCAAAACCTTCAGGCGTCTGCTAGAAAGCTGAAGATGAAGACCTTTGACCATCATGTATCTACAGTAGTTAGGAAATCATTCTATTTTGTGCAACTTATAAACAAAAGTATGGCATCTACGTCCAAGGAGGTCATTGTTCGACTGTTTTCAGCATTCATCAGACATACCATTTGGTACAATGCCCTCTTTAGTATGCACTTAGCTAGGCGCATCCAGAAGATGGAATGTAAACAGAGGTTCCTCACTAAGAGTACTGAGCATAAGTAACATGTCCTATACATAAGATGAGGGAGACTGGGAGTTTTGGATGCATATGATGATTTTGGGGAGCTGTGAAGAGGTCACCTTGAGCAGGTGGGGTCGGGTGAGGTGAAAAAAGACGTAGACTGTAGGGACTAAAGAGATATTTGAAGGTGCCTCTTCACAGAGAGGGCTACTGGCATTTGGAATGGGTGGTACAGAAAGAATTCATAGAGACATTCAAGAGGGATGGAACAGATGGAGGAAAAAAGTGATGGAGAAGGGAGAATGCGGGTTAGTAGACACTAAATGTGCTTGGAAGGCAGACAAGAGAAGTTGTCCTTGACATTAAACATATGTAGTGTAATACATTCCTGCAGTGACTCAGTCACAGAAGTGCATCTCAGTTACTTCGTAACATTTTCTTATTGCATACCTGTGCTATTTGAGGTACCGTAAAATGATACCTTCTAAAAAAAAAAATCAAACCATTTTCCCCAGATGTATTTTTTGCTGATTTTCCCTACTGCTAAGGCACTACAGTTGCTTATTTTAATTGTCATTATTCTCATCACTGCTCAACGATTAATTTATTACGTATGGAAGACTCTTTGTAAACTCTGACCAGAAGCATGCTATTCAGTTCTGTGCGTTATCCTTTCAAATAGATCAGTCTGTGATATTTTGTGGTAAGTCATTCCATCAGCATGTATGCACATTTGTGTTCACACACACACACACACACACACACACACACACACACACACACATATATATATATATATATATATATATATATATATATATATATATATATATATATATATAAATAGATGGCTATATTCTAGATACTGATGATTTCATGTAGCATGGTTTACAAGTGCAATGTCCATGTGGTATTGTACTGTTAAAGAATGCTTGGTGCAGATTATGTATCAGCTATATAAGCTTTGCAGGCTTGTAGCCACTTCCTGAGTGTTTGTACAGACATTTATAATAATACTTACACTGCAGATGACTTAGTAGCTGAACAAACGGGCTACATTCCCACTGACCTATGCAGTCTGTTGCTTTTTGCTGGGGACATGATACCAGAATGTGGTTATCCTGTAACAACCAGAACATCAGCAGATCCATAATCTGAGGGAATGCCTGCATGGTGGCTGAACATTTCTGCAGATATCATGGAATACTCTGAACTCATTATTGGACCACAGGTGAATTCCATCCAGTATCCTAGATTTGGTGGCTAGGAAAATATCAATTGTATCAGATGTTGGTTGCTGGAATATTTCTCTTGCGGAGACTTGGAAGTGTTATTGACACCTTGTATCAAACAGTATGAGTCATCTACTCTGCTTTTGGGTATAAGGCCCCAACAATTCATCACAGATATGATGCCAGGTGGGTGCATTAGCTCAGTGATTATCCGGGAACTTTTGCACTCTTAGAATGGCGAAACACCTCATTGCATAGAAATGTTTTTTATACAGCATCAGTGTTTATCACATTACAGTGCCATAGTACCACCGATCCACTAACAGTAAAGTTAAATCTGATATTGTCAAACTTCATTCCATCCTTGACAGATGAGGCTCATTTCTGATATCAGAACTGACTCTGTCGTTACTATAGCTTGTGCCAGCCAAAACTCTTGAGCTTTTCTTCTACCCAGAATCCCTCTCTGTTACCTTAGATCTCATTTGCCACTTTCAGAAACAGTGTGTCTGGCTATTACTTTCAAGCACTACTAGATATAGGTAAAATTTTTGTTCTTTCCTTGCCGTTTCTGTCAATATTTTTCTGTCTTACATCTAGTAGTACTAGTATCATTGATACCGTTCCCCTTTTTACTGGTTTGTGTATTTCCGCACTATCATTGTTGATAGTTTCCCTATTTTTCTCTCTCTCTTGTGTCCTTTATCTAAAATATAACAATTTAAGTATAAAATATCTCTTATGCTCTCACTTTCCCTGTCCCTTTTGAAGTAAGACTTCCTTAATTTTTCTATAACTGTTTTTCACTGCTTGTCATGGCTGAGAAGGATAAGGGCCCCTCTGGCTTAAAAAAAAATGTCAAAAGTGTGGCCATAAACTTCCCCTGTCAGATTTTCATGCACTATGTGTATATTGCCTTGGTTTTCATCACTTACAGGAAGATTGTTACATTTGTCATGCCTTTAGCGACTGTGCTCTAGGGGAAAGGTGTAACAAACTAATTTTAAAAGGACTTTTGCCATCAGCTTTTGGAGAAGCCTTATCCACTGCTGATAAAGCTAAAACAGATATCTCATATTCCTCCTCCTCTACTTCTTCTACTGACAAAGTAAAAAAATGCAGTTCATTGGTTCCGACCTCCCCGTCAGTTCCAAAAGCCAAAAATTTGAAAAGCTCTGTTCCATCTGTTCACTTGGAACCAAAAGCCTCTGTTCCTGAGTCTTTGGTACCGACAACTTCAGTGTCTGCACCAACTACAATTGCGAGTCCTTCAACATCAAAGGCCTCGACACAGGATTGGGCTTCTGTTCCATTGACTATGACTGTTAGACCTAAAACATCTTACTCCCCTTCAGTTGATCCTTTTGCGAGGAAATTACCAGAACTGTTTTTGCAGTGGCCTAAATCTCCTTCAGTTTTTATCTGTCTGCTCCACCAAAAACCTCACAGAACTGGATGTGGAGATGCTGGTGAGTAAGATTTTATGAGCTAGAGGGCTTTCAGGTCCACCTTCGGTACCAATTACTTCTGGTCTTGGTACCAAAACATCATCCATCAGCCTGTTCACTACTCCTCCTCTAACCTCCTTGGGGCTCTTAGAGTCTTCTTTTCCAGTTCTCCCAGCACCAATGGTGTCCACTGCAGAGTTGCTTGCTTCTACGGAGCTGACAATTACTCTGAGCTCTTCGGTTATCTTGGAACTGGAGACCTTCCAGAGCCATAGCTGCCCTGTCAGTTCCTGTGAATAGGTACTGACTCCAGGCTTTTCAGAGCCATCCCTGCTCCTTGGAGCTGAAGCTCAAGTCAGTTTGGCTCTGGCTTCCAGCTCAAGACTTGGTTCTTTGGTGCTGGGTGTGACCTCTGTTCCTGAGGCAGTCTTTCTTGATTCTAGGCCCCTTCCATCTTCAGGGGGACTGGACTTTGAGGCTATGCAGAGGGCCCTTTCTCTAGCAGAGATTCAGTTGGTGCATACCCCTATGGAACAGATCCTCCCCACAGTTCTGCTATTCCACCTGCCTATCCACAGGGACAGCAGTTCCTGAAGCCTCAAATGTCACAGCCACAGGTACTGTCATCCTCTTATACCTCCCCAGATTGTCCCCTTGAGGAGGTCCCACACAAAAAAGAAGTGCAAGAGGAAGCACTTGGATTCCCCCCAGGAATTAGTCACAAAGATGCAGATTTCGATGAAGGGGAGGGGTCCCCAATGGTCACCTCCCACTGAAGATGTCTCTTTTGGAGACATCTTGGAAATTCTGAAGCAGAGTGGTGGCTGGAAGTCCCAAAAACCATTCCTCTGAGGAGTCTGTCTACCTACAGGCATTTGGCACCTGGCCATTTACCTCTTGGGTGACTCCACACGCTGATGAACTCATTCAGTTGATTTCACAATGAGCATGGAAGGCCCCTGACTCCATCAAGCCCATCCCCAAGAGATGAAACAAAATACTTTTGGCACCCAAATACAAACAATTTCAGGCCACGGGTCTAGCAGTTGATGCTATGGTCATAGCGGCTGACACTAAAAAAGGAACTGGCTGAGGAGAATTCCTCTGTCCATCCACTCAGTGAGTCCCGGGCTAAGGACAGATTTGCAAAGCAGGTATACATTTCAACAACCTTTGCCGTAAGGTCCTTGAACTACATGGAACATTTCACCAGACTCCAGTGGGATCTAATCAAGGAATTATCAGACACCCTGGCAGGAACTGTAGCTGAGGGAGTCCAAGACAAAGTGGCTTCCCAGTTAGCCACCCTAGAGTCTGTGTCCAGTTTGTCCATGAGGCTGATAGCACATACAGCCAAAGGGACGTCTAGAGCAGCAGGTACAGGCATAGCATTAAGAGAAACATCTGGATTCACCTTTGTGATTTTGCAGAACCATTCAAGTCTTCTTTTGTTGATGCTCATTTTGACAGAACATCTTTATTTGGGCCAAAAGTGAAAGAAATCTTTTCCAGGTGTGTGAAAAATGGTGAGACCCTTTCTGCTGTTGGCTTACATTTTTCCACCCCCCAACAGTCCTTTTCCAGGAACCAGAGGAGTGGTGGTAAAATGTGGTTCAAAAAATCCCAAGGACCTTTCCAGGATATATGTGGAGGCAGTTCCCCCAGGGATAGAGGGGGAACCAGAATGGGAGATGCTGCCCTCGTGGCAGAGGTGGCTCACAAAACCACAGCTTCAGGGATTCTTTCCCAAGCAAGCCCTTTCAGTGCTTCTGAAGAGAGGCCTGATTGTCTTCCTCTGGAGCCAGTCAGGGGACGCTTATCCTTGCACCTAAATGCCTGGCGAGACATAACAAATTCTTAGGTGCAATGGATCATATCCAGAGATTATACCATTCCCTTTTCTTAACCTCCCCATTTCAGAAAAATATCCCAGATGTTCCACCAAATCAGAGGGATGCTGCAGTACGAGAAATCCATAAACCGTGGACAAAAGGGTCATCCAACAAGTCTTGCCAAACGAAGAAGGATCTGAAACTTACTCAAGATTCTTTTTAGTGCCAAAGAAGACAGGGGACTGGAGACCAATTTTGTATCTCAGAGTACTAAACAAATCGGTTCTGCACATGAAGTTCTGGATGGCCACAATACAATATATTCTTCTGTTTCTGAAGAAAGATGACTGGATGTGCTCAATGGACCTTCAAGATGCATATTACCACATAATGATGGACAAACACTACAGAAAGTTCCTCCTCTTCTGACTAGGAGCCAGTCACTACCAATTCAGAGTACTGCCCTTTGGACTCACCACAGCCCCCCAGGGTGTTCACCAAATGCATGGCAGTACTAGCGGCTCACTTGAGACTACCAGAAATCCATGTGTTTCCATATCTGGATGACTAGCTCATAACTGCTATGACCAAGCATCAGCTAATAATAGCCACTGAGTACACCATCAGCTATACTCAGCTGGGGATAACAGTAAACCTAGAAAAATCACATTTAACCCCAACACAAAACTAAGAGTTCATAGGGGCAGTATTGGATCCTCAGACAATGACAGCACCTCTTCCCCCAGCAAAGAATTGTAAACCCTATAGAGGCCAACTTGCACATCAATGTTCTGGAGATAAGAATGGTACTTCAGGCATTGCAGGCCTTTCAGACACCTCTTCCTCAAGGTAGTATTGCAGTTCAGACATGTCAGTAGTTTGGTACATCAGTAAACAGGGATGAACCAAGTCTTACCCCATTTGTCAGGAAGCACTCAGTGTGTGGCAGTGGGTGATTTTCTTCCAGCCACTTTCTAATAGCAATGCACATACCAGGGAGCTCCAACATGATTGCAGATAAGCTGAGCAGATGTATCCTTCAGCCTTACGAGTGGTCTGTTAATCTGAAAGTAGCAAAAATGGTTTTCCGCCTTTGGGGCAACCCTGCTGTGATCTTTTTGCATTCTCCCTAAACAACAAATGCAGCAACTAATATGCCTTAATTCCCCCACCAGTAGAATCACCAAGAGATGCTCTTTTCCATGATTGCCCCCCCAGTCTTCTATATGTCTTTCCACCTATACCCCTACTTCCAAATTTTTACAAAAAGCATGCAGGTTGAAGAGTACAGTGATCCTCATTGCTCCCTTTTGACCTCAATAGATTTGGTTTCCCTTTCTTTGGCCTCACCTATCTTGACAGCCCTTGAATCTGGACCCAGTGCTAGATCTCCTGTCCCATCCAGATGGTCTTGTGCACCAAAACATTTTGAACCTCAAGCTAACAGCATGGTTCCTAAAGTTCCATTAATTTCCAGGCATCCAAATATTTCCTCCCCAGTACTCCAAATTCTTTTATTGGCCCACAAACCTTCCACTAGAAAGCTGTACACAAGTAAATGGAAGAGATTCACATTTTGGGCGCTTGAAAAACAAATAGATCCTTTTACAGCTTCCATAGAACATGAGCTAGACTTTTTAGCCTCACTGTTTAACTCTGGAGCTTCTCCTTCCACTATCAAAATACAGCTGGCTGCTATTTCTAATTTTCATAATGGCTTGCATGAACATTCCTTAGCCTCTCATAGCCTTTGTAAATTGTTTCTAAGAGGCACTCCTGCTAAAGCCTCCATTCAAGGTCACAACACCTCTTGTGACTTGAACCTAGTTCTTCAGGTAGTGGCACATTCTCCCTTTGACTCCTCTATGGATTGTGGCCTAAAGTTTTTTCCTGGAAGACATTCTTTTTGATAGCCATTTCTTCTGCCAGAAGGATTTGAGAGATTCAGACTTTATCATCTGAACATCCTTACATTCTTTTCCACAAGTATAGGGTGTCCTTGTGAACTAACTCTTCCTCCTTGTCCAAGGTTGAATCACAGACAAACAAGAACCAGACCATTGCTTTACCAGCTTTCTTCCCTAACTGCTCTAATAAAGAAGACAGCACCTTGCACTTTTTAGACACCCATAGACAACTACAGGTCTATCTTTGCTGGATCAAAGACATAAGACAATCCTGTCAATTATTTGTTTCATTCTCTAGTGCAAAGTTGGGCAAAGCAGTCAGCAAAATTACTTTTTCCAAGTGTCTGAAAGACTGCATTTCATTCATGTATGTAAGATTATACACAGCAGGGTTTTAAGGTTGAAAGTAATTCTGTTACAAATATGTAACATAAATAAGGTATAAAACAAAGCTTGCTTAAATGCAGAAACAGAGTTTAGTAATATGTGATCAGCATCCATACTAAATAACTGTGGCTTGGAAAATAAGGAATCTGCTGAATGGACATTTTTTCCTTACAGACTTAAAAACAGGATGTATGCAAGAGCAAAAATGCGAAATCTGCTTTTAAAGAATGGACAATGACACTGTGACAATGTGTTTCCTTAAAAACATGTTTTTCTGCATGGACAGCAGGACATATTTATGACAATATGTTTCCTTAAAAATGTTTTTTTGCATGGACAACAGGACATGTTTATAACAATATGTTTCCTTAAAAAAACATGTTTTTCTGCATTTACAAAGATACAAATAGAATACTAAAGACAAAAAACAGGATGTTCACACTGTCAGAAAAGCTGAAAAATACTATCATTAAGTCAGCAGTTTGCGTCAGCATCTGCAACAATTAGTCTTGTTTCTACAGGATGAACAATTCTCCAAAATAGAATACCAAGAGGAAATGTATATGTATGTGCATGACTAAAATTGTATATAAATCTGTATTAATCCAGTTATGTTAGGGGTATTGGTAGGGACACATTTGTCCCGAGGTAAATTATATATCTCTCTATCTCTCACATCATCTGTACTATATGAGAAGTAAAGTGGAACAGTACTTTAAGCTGCAACGTTAGTCTGTCTGGTTTATTATAAAACATTATTTGTTACTGCTCTAAGTTGATGCTGTAAAGTATATTCTTTCATCAGTGTATATTCTGCAAGTTTCTGTATACAACAGACTGTGAATGCAAACATAACCAGACTTTGATTTCAGCAGAATCCAGCCAGCAAGACTGAGTGTCTTAAGAAGACTTCAAATCCATCACAGTAAGCCGCTCCATATAATTTTTCAATGGCAAGCTAACCTGCATTTGAACACAGAGGGAGTGAGTAAGCCCTGCAGAGGGTCACTTCAGTCAAATTGCAGTAGCTAACATTTGTACGTATGTGTAAATCCTAAACAGAAGTATTCCAGTTTATGCAGCTTGCAGTAGTAAAGTTTTTTAGACGTCTACATCCGGAGTGAGACTGAAGTTCAAGTCACAGTGTCATAAATTCTCCAAGAAAAGGTGGATATCTACTTTGTACAGCAGTAAAGTAGAGCAGTCTGCTCCCTGTTCTTCCTGTTCTTCTTCACCAGCTTCTCAAGTGACTCTGAAAATTTTCCAACCATCGGCAACAACAGTCGGATCACCTGTTTTCTTGCTAACTGGTAAGACTTTTTTCTGTGTCACATTTATAGTATGGATGCTATTACACAGTTTGCATATTATTAGACATTTTGGATGCTATTAGAAAGTATGGATATTATTAGTAGACATAATTTGTGTAGGAGTAAACCAAGCTTTAGTAAATTGCAATGTTGGTATACACAGCACATTAGTAAATGTAAAACCTTATTAGGCCAGGTTGATAGTAAGGCATTATGCAAATGTATTACAATATTTGACTGGTATCTCAAAGAAAACCATGTGGGGTATGACAAATGTTTATTGTGTGATTCAACAAAAAAATGCATTTTGTGTATTATGCCATAAAAAAGTATTGCATCATATTGCTAAAAAAATAGACTATGAAGACAGATCTGTTCATGATACAGAATTAACTAAGGGTAAAGTGTTTCTATTATATTCAGATGTTGAACAGTTATGTCCTGTCACCACATGTGAGTCAAATCAGTTACTGACAGGACCTGTAGTACATTTTGTTACAAAATAATGTAATAAACTTCTAAAAGACAGACACAATGAGTTCAGGAAGCTTAGACAAGTTATACATACATATTTGCAAAAGTGCATAGGAGTTTTAGATTCAGCAGAACAGGTAACTGAAAAATATCAGAAAGACCATGTAACATTACAGGAAATTCTTCAACAGCAGTTGCAGGATAAAGGAAATAAATTAGCTGAACTGGCAGAGACTGGGAACTTCCTGCATACACAGCTAATCTGTGCAAAAGAAATATATTTTATAATATGTTTGTGTTTTGAAAATGGTTAAGCATACATGCTAGGATGGTAAAATCTAATGTCTGGACAAATAATTCTCAAATGTTTAACACTTCCATTCAGTTAAAGTAAGACATTTATCAGTGCTACAGTAAAGTAGAGCATATGACTGCCATTCTTAGCATAGTCAAAAGGTAAACAAAACTGTTCTAGTGTATAAGAATTAAATAAAAATAGTTACACGAAACAGTTCTAGTGCATAAAATTAAATAAAAATAGCTAATAAGAGTAAAGATTTAAAGTCACAAGACTGACTTGCTTAAAGATTTAAAGTCACAAGACTGACATGCATGTTTTTTCTTTTCATCTAAAATACATCTGATACAATGCACAAGAATAACAGGCTTAGTTAAGCTAATATCTATTTTGTTTTTTTACAATTTTTTATAATTGTATAGTAATACCACACCAAACAGTTAAAGCTCTGATAGACAATTTTAAAAAAGAAATAAAATCACAGATGGTATTAGTCAAACAGTCTTTGTAAAATGAATGGTAGAGCAGTTAAATAAAAAATAAAAATACTGAAATCCATGTAAGCTAATTGTAAAATAATGTCTATTTATGTAGTATAAATGCATAGTTATGCAAATCATAAATATAATACTAAGTGTTTTATAACTGCATTTTACTAACAGATGATTAAAGGATAAATGCCCCAAAAAGTTAACTATGGTGTACAGAGTCTGAAATGTGAGCTCAGACCTTCCTAGACTAGATGAATAGTTACAGGAAATGTTGGAAAGATAAGATAAACAAGACTGATTGCCAGAGAAGTAGCTTGAGTTTTTCTAAAGCATTATTGTTATTAAAACATAATTGTTAAAATGTTTACGGGCAACACTATTTGATAATTGTAATAAAATGTCACAATTGTGCATAAATGTCACTGATAATCTGTTTGCAAGTAAATGTTAAAAGAAAAAAAAACCTCAGTTGCTTCAAGTACAGCCAGCAGATGGGCTATAGTATACATACAGTTTAAATCAATTGTGCAGGAGGGTATAAATACCTACTAGTGGTAATAAACAGCAAAAGCTTTATAAAAAATGATCAAATCAAATAAAAGTCCATAGTTTGTTTATAACCTAATAAAGTAAATGTATAACCAAAGTGTTGGGCTGACATACATTGTATTCTCACAGCATAAAGCAGATACACAATAGTGCAATACTACAGGAGGAGGGGTACTTTCTCAGTTTTACAGTGACTGTATAAGCAGTACTGCACAAGGGTCTAAAATAGAGCTACAGGAAGAAATAATATCTCATTCCTTCTTGACAATACTCTTTCAGGGGGAGGGAAAAACAGGTATTAATGCATTAGAAATATTCGTAAACAGATTAAATATGAAAGTCCAAAATATTTTATGCTAGTTATTATTGTATTGTTTAGTATTAAATTGTATTTGCAACATGTTAAACTGTAAAGCTATACAAGAGATAGTTTAAAAAACAAGAGATAATCAAATATGAGACACTAATCCGTGTTAAACAGTAGAATTATTAACTTGAGGATAATTAACCAAGTATAATATCACTTGAGAGAAAAACTACAGAAAAGGTAAATAATTAACCACTTGAGTATTACATTTGGATCTGACTTTATTTGCAAAATCCAAATTATCTAAGATTTTTATGTCAGCAAGTGAGGTGGTTAAAGCGAGAGCTTAAACTTCATTTTAATGACTAGTATGGTTGAACTGTAGGATAATGAATAAATAACATAACCCTCATAGTAGTCGGTACCAACAATGTGTTAACTACCTTTATGTAAGCCCTATCTATACTAATATCAGTAAACCAAATTATATACTTAAAAATAGAAACTAACTTATATATGCTTATACCCTAAATTAAGATGTTAATACATGCCCAAAGCATCCCTCACATTCTTGGAAAACCAACAGTGGAATATCTCACGGTCTCTTTACCTGCTGGGTATCCCACCACTAGACCACCTCATTATCTAAACATTTGCAATATTAATACATAGCAGCAGTGATATATTATACAAATTTATTTGAAACTTCAGCATTCAGTGTAATATTCCTGAGAAAGGAAAAAAAAAATCTCTAAAACATATTATGTAACTTGTTTATTAATACAGCAGCAGCAGATAATCAAGAAAATTTTCCAAGGGTAATATCACTGTAGATATATGTCATCTTGTCAGACCATAACAAACTCTATCATGAATAATAACCTTATCTTCTATTAATCACTATAGAGAAAAAAATGAATGCTACAAAACTAATCTATCTTCAAATATTATAGTTGTGTTAAAAGCTGTATTTCCACTAAACAATCTATTAATTAGCACATTTTAAGCAGCCACAGCATTAACTAAATTATTTACATACCTGAATGAGTTAAAAGTTTACTTTGGGTAAATAAATACGTTCTACATACTTTAAATGTCCACAAATGTTAATATTGCAGTCTATTTACTTTTCCCTTCTTCAAATAGAAATTCCTGGTTTCTGAGCTTATAAACTTGTCCTCGGCTTCGCGACGGGGGAACCATTAAGCGGATGGACTTCCGGATGTGTCACTTCAAAAACGGACCCTCAGCAGCAACAGAAGCATTTCCTGTTGATTCATGAAGGAGCACAGTTCGTGAAAGCCATAAAATCTCGGAAATCCTTCGCAAATGATCAGGAGCTCTAAAACAAAGACTAGATATCCAATTTCCAAGAGGCCTAGTGCACTGAAAAATCAAACAAAGGATTTAGAAGCCTCGAGTTACAGCAAAAAGCGAATCCAACTACCGACGTTGTGGCAATCAGACTGAAGGGCCAAATTATGCTTCTGAAGTAGGCAGAGACTTGAAAATCTTCAGGGAGGTAGCTTTTGCTTCTTTTTTTGTAGATATGGAACATTTGGAACCATCGACTGTAAAAATTAGTGTGTTAGGGTATTTCATTTGAAATTTAATCTGCTTTTCGATGAGAAACTTGCAGTATGCAGATAATGCTTGTCTAGCTTGCCTTATTTGCAGTGGTAAATCCTGAGCCATGGAAACTTTATTATTGTGCCACATAATATAACCTCCATTCTTTTTTACAGTTTGTATTATTTTGTTTACGTCTTGGTAGTTGAGTATTTTGACGTATACTGGTCTAGGTATATTTGAAGCTTGTGATTCTCTGAGAGCTCTATGGGCTCTCTCTATTACTATTTGTTTATAACATTAAACAAATTATATAATAATCCTTATATAACTTTATACATTAATAAAAACTTTTCTAAAAGAATACAAATTAAGAATGGAACGCGTCAAGGCTGTCCGTAATCTCCTATATTATTCAATTTATATTTAGAACCATTATTTTTACATATTAAGCAAAATACATATCATAATGCCCCAATAATCTATGGTACTAAAATATCCATGGCTGCTTTTGCTGATGACCTTAATATCTACTGTATGACGCCTGTCTCAGATACCAAGAAAATATTAAAAGCAGTGGATGAATTTGCAGAGATATCCAATTATAAAATAAATCTTAAAAAAAAACAATTTATTTCCTTTAAAAACGCCTAAACCCTTTTCACTTTTACCATTGGTAGGTCAGTTAAAATCCGAAGAAAAAATAAAATATTTGGGTATTGTTTTTTCCACAGATAATAGAGATTTCTATGTGAATAATGTTAAACTGATTTGGGATCATATATTGTCTGACTTAAAAAGATGGAATAATCTGAAATTACCAACAATGGCAAAGGTCTCAATCATTAAAATGAATGTACTCCCCAGAATGTTATATATTTTTCGAGCTACTCAAGTCTTAATTTCCAAGAAATTCTTTAAACAAATTTATACGGAATTAGCTAAATTTGTATGGGAGCCTAGAAAAACTAGAATATCTTATGATAAATTGATGACTCCGAAAAATAAGGGAGGCCTAGATTTACCTAATTTTGAATTATATTATTTAATAATAAATTCTAATAGAATTCTAAGAGTGGCTAATTTTGAGATACCCAGTAGTAAATGGTCACCTAAGTGGTTGGTTTTGAATTACAAACATGCTGTTAGTTTGGATATTAACCCTAAGGCATTACCCTTTTTAAATAAAGATACCTTCAAATTATATGCTTTAATGGAGCATATTAGATTATACATAATATCGTTACAAAATCTTTTTCAATCTTTAAATCTCTTGCAATATATGATGACTTTCCAACCCTTTCATAACAATCCAAATTTGAAAATCAATAATCAATTGATAGATCTTAAAAAATTTCCACTTATAGTTAATTTAACTGTACTTGATTTATATCCTTATCTTGGTATTTCAATACATAATACGTTAAAGGAGATGAGCCTTCCTAAATCTTATTTAATTATAATGAGACAGTTAAAGGATCTTTCCATAAGCTATTTTAGTGATTTCAGAATTAAGGAGGAAGATTTAACTAATTGTTCAAATTTATGGCAAACTCTTATACAGGACTCCAAATTCATAACGTCTACATATAATCTGGTAAAAGACTTGAACCAAATACTCTTGTCAAAATACTGGAAGGATAAAATACCATTGATTGATGATAATAAAATATTAAAAGCAATTAACCTAACCTTAAAATCAGTATCTCTTCAAAAGTTATTATTTACTCAGCTGATGATATTTAATAATGCCTATTACACTCGTCTCAGTCTGCATAATTTCAATTCCAAAAATTCACCCAAATGCCCATACTGTATTGATCAAACGGCTGATCTTCTACACATGTTCTGGAGCTGTAAATGTATATTTAAACTTTGGAACTCTTTAAAAATTCAATTACAAAAGATGGGTTATCAACATTCCACACTTTCCTGGGAATTTATGATTCTACATATCCCTCCGAATAACTTGGCTAGATCCCAAATGATCATACTTATAAATATTTTCTTGTTAATGAAGCTTTATATAGCTACAAATTGGTTGAATGCATCCCAGACTTCATAGGAAAATTTTAAAAGTGTAGCGATAAAACATATTCTAGCACATAAATTATTAATCAAGGATCATAAGAAAAATATAAACAATCCGAAAATATGGGAGCAAATCTTCAATATTGTGTTGGCTTAATGTTCCGAATCCAGTTTAACCCCTGGACATACATACTTAATTTGGAAGTCAGTATTAATAATCCTGTATATTGATACTAGATCTTTTAATACTCTTTCTCAGAATTTTATTTCAATGTATACTGATCTCATTTAACTGTTGGAAGCATTCATGTATATAATGTATATATATATTGTAGTATTATTGTTATAAGTTTCTTTTAGGTACTGTTTTGTTTTTCTTTGTTTTGTGTATTATTGTATGAACAATTGGAAAAATAATAAAGATTTATTATTGAAAAAAAAAAAAAACAAGAGATGACTTAAAATTGCTTTATTAAACCTATGCAAGAGAGACTAAATATATGCAAAATGCATAAATGTTTCTAATAGCAAAAATGGTCACTATTTTTTAATATGTTTTTGGCAAAACAATGTTGGTATAAAAAAGCATAAATGTTTTTAATTGCTGAGTATGTAGTTTAAAATAACAGGACATATGCATTTGGTGCCAATTCCACTAGATATTTCTAAACAAACATAAACATTTTCCAGGAGTTTGCTTAATATTAATGTTATTAAACTTGTAAGATTAGACTAAATGTACTTTATAGTCTTTGTATGTACAAATGCAGAAGAATTCAGTACCAATTATAGTCTTTGTATGTACAAATGCAGAAGAATTCAGTACAAATGAAATTAATGTGTAGTAATAAATATGTATAAAAAAACATGTTTAAAAATGGGTCCAAGGTACCTACTAGATTGAAATGCATGTATTGCAAACAGTCTGTGTAAATACATACTGTACAGGACACATTGTAATAAGTTCAAAAGTAATTTGTCAAGTTGTAATATCACTGGTTTTACCCCAGTTAGAGGAAAATTATATTAAAATATTGTACTCATACAGCTAATGGACTAATATGTACATAGCATTCTTTAGTGTATAAATCATGTTTTTTTTTAATCCTCAAGTATTAAATATACTGAAATAATTGCATTCAAATATTTATTATCTAAGCCTAGTTCAGTACTTTATGTTCAATTCACTTGTCAACCAAGATGTTAATGGGCAGTTCAGAGACATGACCACAATGTTATGATTAAAATGACATTGAAACTGTATATTTTCAGCAGTGTATAAATGCTTGGAGTAGCACATAGTTCTTGTCTCTTATAGATATTAATCTATCTCTAATCTTTTGATATAAAATAATCACTAAAAGTAAAGAGTTAATTCAACAGGTGCAAAGAGTTAATAAAAGAGTACTAAGTCATAAATTAAATCCTGTGATGGCAAAAGAATAAACTGATCAAGTTAAAAATAACATTAAAGCAGACACAGCTCATAATTGATGAAATATTTTCACAGAATGGTCTGCAAAAGAACAAATTGTTAAATACATTCAATTTTGGTAATAATACTTTTATATCATTGTATTGACTATGTAAAATTGCATTTTGATTTGTTGTATCAAACGAAGACTAAAGGTTTTGTTTCTTAATGTATTTTCTATATAATGTTATAAAAACATATCAGTATAAACTGTTTTGAATACATTAAAATAAAAAGAGGGAATTGTAAGATTATACTCAACAGGGTTTTAAGGCTGAAAGTAATTCTGTTACAAATATGTAACATAAATAAAGTATAAAATAAAGCTTGCTTAAATGCAAAAACAGAGTTTAGTAATATGTGATCAGCATCCATACTAAATGACTGTGGCTTGGAAAATAAGGAATCTGCTGAATGGACATTTTTTCCTTACAGACTTAAAAACAGGATGTATGCAAGAGCAAAAATGCAAAATCTGCTTTTAAAGAATGAACAATGACACTGTGACAATGTGTTTCCTTAAAAACATGTTTTTCTACATGGACAACAGGACATGTTTATGACAATATGTTTCCTTAAAAACATGTTTTTTTTGCATGGACAACAGGACATGTTTATGACAATATGTTTCCTTAAAAAACATGTTTTTCTGCATTTACAAAGATACAAATAGAATACTAAAGACAAAAAACAGGATGTACACACTGTCAGAAAAGCTGAAAAATAAGTTTGCGTCAGCATCTGCAACAATTAGTATTGTTTCTACAGGATGAGCAATTCTCCAAAATAGAATACCAAGAGGAAATGTATATGTATGTGCATGACTAAAATTGTATATAAAGATCTGTATTAATCCAGTTATGTTAGGGGTATTGGTAGGGACACATTTGTCGTGTGGTAAATGTTATATCTCTCACATCATCTGTACTATATGAGAAGTAAAGTGGAACTGTACTTTAAGCTGCAACATTAGTCCATCTGGTTTATTATAAAAAGTTATTTGTTACTGCTCTAAGTTGATGCTGCAAAGTATATTCTTTCATCAGTGTATATTCTGCAAGTTTCTGTATGCAACAGACTGTGAATGCAAACATAACCAGACTTTGATTTCAGCAGAATCCAGCCAGCAAGGCTGAGTGTCTTAAGAAGACTTCAAATCCATCACAGTAAGCAGCTCCATATAATTTTTCAATGTATGATAAGAATAATTTAACTTTGACCAAACCAGTCAAAACACATTCTACAAGGTCTATAGCGTCTTCAGCTGTTTTTCAATCCAGAGCTTCAATGGATGACTTGTGTGCAGCAGCTACCAGGGCTACTACCCATACCTTTCTTACTCATAACAAATTGGACCTGGTCTCTCGGGGACAATCGTCCTTTGGCTCAATGGTGCTCAACAGTGTCCTTCAGTGATTCCATCCAGGAATTTAGGTAGAGGAGGACTCTGTCCCATTTGTGAAGCATGGAATGAAGTTTGACAAAATCAGATAAAGAAGTTATGTACTTACCATAATGTTCCATCTGTGTTGTCAAACATTCATTCATCCTTGACTCCATTCCCTGACTTAAACTTTTTTTTTGATGGAGCAGATCTAAGTGATCTTATACTGTTGTCTGGTTAAGCACAGTAGATAAGGCTTCCTCCTGATCTACCTGTCAAGTATCTGTATATATTTGTATCTCTCTCTCTCTCTCTATATATATATATATATATATATTTGTGTGTGTGTGTGTGTGTGTGTGTGTCTGCATGTGTATGTACATATGTTTTTATGTGTTTCTGTATCATTTCTGTAAACCCAATCTGATGTAACTGAGAGAGAGGGATTCTGGGTAGAGGTAAAGCTCAAGAGTTTTGGCTGGCGCGAGCTGTAGTAACAACCGAGTCAGTTCCAATATCAGAACTGATCCCCATCTGTCAAGGATGAATGAAGATTTGACAGATGGAATGTTATGGTAAGTACATAACTTCGTTTTCTGTGACAGCAAACAATACACTCAGGACTGAATGCTTTTAGAGCTTATAAACTGGACAAAGTTGCATGCTGCACAATTTTCTATTGTACATCATTTTATTAACACTTTATTGGCCATCTTACTTTGCACTTTCATTGTGTGCAATGGTGCTACATGGAATTAAATACAAAGTTATGAATAAAGATTATATACCTATTTCAAGTGCTACAAACTGGCCTAAAGCAGTGCTTAACTTCTTTATGAGAATGTTCAATTTCTTACATTTTTCAAATTATTATTATTACAGGTGTAAAGTCTTTTATTAGCACACACGTCAGGTATGTTTCCAAACTAGTATGCTAGAAATATAATGATGGTCTTGTGAGTCTGACAGATGGAAAGGATAATTACATTTTTATAATTGTATGTGCATTTCTTCTGTGGTTATAATGTCTATTGTATTTAAGGCTTTGAACTCTGGTATGTACATTTCCTTTTAGGCAGGGAGAATGTGATGACGCAATGTAATGTCCGACAAGAACATGGTCATCTACTAATCGTATTACATTTGTATGTCAGCATTTGGTTTGTGTGCAAACAAATGTTTCTTTTTTTTTTTTTTTTTAGCAGCAAAGATGTGGACATTGCTTTTTTGTTTATGGGCTGGAGAATATCATCTGTAACATCAACCATGGAGATGACTCTGTCTTTGAAGTTAAATATTTCTAATGTGCTGTAACATTAACATACATATTACTGATACTGTTAAGGGAGTATGTTTGGGCAAAATACTGTGTTTTTAGGGTTTTTAGGGTTTACTGCAAGCACTTGTTTGCTAAAAGCTCACAGCTGTCTTGTTTTGTTGCCTCTTGCTTGAAACAGCAAGTGCCCTACCTCCCACTAGCTTGATCCTCATAAATTACATAGTCCTCCAACAACCTGATCCTTCCAGAAGCTTAAATCTACTCTAAAACTCCAACCTAGTTTTTAACTCTAACCTGAAATCTCACTTCCTAACCTTAAACCTAAATTCCCCAATTGTGCAATAATCCTAAACCTGTCCTCCCACTTCCTAAACCTAAATTCCCTGATCAGTGTGTAATACTAAAATTCCCTTCCTGGTCCCTAAATCTAAATTCCTCAGCTCAAACTCTTCTCTCCTGCTCTGTAAACCTAAATTCCCCAATTACTCTAACTCTGTATTAAAACAGAAATATGCGGGTTGATATTTTTTGTTTTTACAGTATAGCTTGTATAGTTTCACTGGTCTTTTGTGGTTTAACTTGAAGCTTATGAAAAGTAACTGATGAGAGCATTAATGGTGACATGCTAGTGTGAAAAAAATACATGGCAGGAATGAGAGACATTTAAAGATTAAAATCCAACTTGTGGTGCTTACGTAATAAACTGAAACTGCTTTAAGCTGTGTTTTTGTGGTGCAAAGCATTTAGATGTTCCATAATTTCTGTATTAATTAGCGTGAAATGGAATACATCTTTCTTTTCCAGGTTATCAGAAAAGCTATGCATCTTAGCAAGTATAATGAAAAAATGAAATAAGTATATGTTATAAAATGCAATATAAGGTATGCTAATATAGTAAATGTTTACAGTAATGAAAATGGTACAGAAACAATGAAATAAGTATATGTTATAAAATGCAATATAAGGTATGCTAATATAGTAAATGTTTACAGTAATGAAAATGGTACTTCAATATAAGGTATGCTAATATAGTAAATGTTTACAGTAATGAAAATGGTACTTCAATATAAGGTATGCTAATATAGTAAATGTTTACAGTAATGAAAATGGTACTTCAATATAAGGTATGCTAATATAGTAAATGTTTACAGTAATGAAAATGGTACTTCAATATAAGGTATGCTAATATAGTAAATGTTTACAGTAATGAAAATGGTACAGAAACAAGTTATACAAACTTTTGCTCCTGAGGAAAGGAATGCAATACCTTTTAATTAAACAAACAATGCCTGATGAAGGATTACTGAAGCTCAGGGTGCTGTGTTCTCACAAAAGGGCAGCAGTAGGAGAAGTACAAGAAATCAGCCAATTTGCTTAGAGTGGAGCCACAGTCACAACCAGGTATTTAACATCTACCTCCCCCAATGCAGGCTAATAGAAAGGTGAAAAAATCTTAGATGATAACCTGACCTATACTATAAAAGAACCACCTCTGCTTTAATGATTTTAATTGAAATTAACACAGTGTGAATTAAAACAATTTATATGGAAATGTTTGAGAGTAACAGAGTTTAGAGGATTGCGATATACATACTATAATGCCTAACATGGGGTATTTCTGAGTAACAGAGTATGAAGATGGCAATGTATGGTTTGGCACTCTGTTTCTGGATGTTGTAACAAAAAGTAAGTAAATAAATAAATAAATAAAGCAAACTTCTACATGAGCTGCAGGGAATTTTTTACCTCTAGCAGACTAGTTAGTCTTTCCTTCAGCATCTTCTCCTTTGCCTTCTTCCTGCTGGAAATGTGAGGCTTGCTGGTCTGTTGCTTCCTGGTCCTGTTCTTTTTCTACTAAACTTGCTTCTTGGTTCTCTTTGAAGGAGCCTGCTTTATGAGTCTGTCTAGATTCTTCCATCGGGCCAGTTTTTTCTTCCCCCATTTAGTTTCTGTTCATTTTACATTTTTTTTTCAGACTTAAGACATATGAATTCAGTGTGATTTAAACACTTATTTGTGCAACAGTGATAGAGATATTGTTGAATTTCTGACTGGTATTATACACATTGTCTGATCTTCCAGGTGCAAATCATTTATTCCTTGTCTACAATTCAGAAAGTGTTATACAACTATATACAGCTACATATTCTGCATCTCTAGCTTCATAGGTAAGTACTAGGCAATCAATCTGTAGAACACTTCAAGACTAGCCAAAAAAGGTATTGAAAAGGTTCCTCTAGCCTTATAGAGGGGAAGACAAGATAAAGGGGGGGGGGGGTTGAGCCTACCTGTCTACTCTGTTTGACATATAGTGGAAGTTAGTTCTAGAGGTGAGGGATATGTTGGGATATGAATATATCACACCAACATGTCTTATGTGTTGAAGAAGGTTTAGTTCCTGTTAGGGTACCATTATTTCTGTGAAGGAATAGGAGGTAAAATAGTGGCTTAAAAGGCTAGATACAGATCTCCATGTAGGAGTCTGTAAGATAGTGAGTACAGAGAAAGGGCTGCCAGTCTCTACTGATAACTAAGATTTTTGAGGCCACTGTTTAAGTAATGAAACTCTGAGGTCTCTCAGGTTGTATATTATGTTCAGACAAATACACACCAAAAGGTGCATTATATTAAATTTTTAATAATGAAATATGAGTAAAGGGTAATTATGACTTCTTTGGATCTATTGGAGATGCCTTTGGAAATTAGATGGGCCAGGTAAGTTTTTCCAAAGTACTGTGGAGACATAAAGGAAAAATGATAAGGAATTATCAACAAGGGTACCCAGAATTCCACAACACTGTCAGAGTGGGGGAGTGCATCTTCTATATAGTAAGTGAAACTGTTTTGGTCACCAAAATTAGCTATGCTACATTTTCTTTACATTTAATTTGAAGCTATTGACCTTACACCAGTTGTTAATGTGGTCTAACCCATTTTGGAGCAATTCTGAGTCAGTTGAAGATCAAATAACATCCAGTTTTCAGTTGGCTGCAAACTTAGTTAACCATAGGCCAGGAGCGCTGGCCTGAAAGTCTGAAAAGTACATACCAAATAGGAGAGGGCCCATAACTGAGCTCTGTACTACATCACTAATAACTGCTTTGCTTTCCGAAGTTTGCAAATCTGACCACATGGATTCTGTCAGGCAACCAGTTAGTTACCCATCGCACAGTATAAGGATTTAGTACAAGGATTTATATTTAAATTTACAATTCGATCAATAATGCCAGCATGGGGAATAGTGGCCTAGATCTGGTCTAGATATGCTGTAAGGTTAAGGAGGCAGGAAATTCTTTGACAAAACCAAACTGATGAGGGCCCTTGTGTAAAAGATTATCAATGTCCAGATTAATGAAGTCTGAGATGATGGACTCCATAACATTACATATGAGGCTAGTGAGACTAATTGCTGTACACTTACCAGGGTCAATGGCTGAGCCACCCTTGTGCAATGGTTGTTTTTCAGGCTTCAGGAATGTAACCATTGGACAGGCATAGATTAAAGAGGTTAAGTAGGGGCTCAGAAAAGACATATTTGCCATTGAAAATCAGGCAACCCAAGGTAAATGGATGAAGTATTTTTGACAGGGCTAAGGGAACTTCTTCCAAAGCATTTCAATGAGGTGACTAAGACTGCAGAACCTGTGGAATAGCTGTAGTTTTGGGTGGAGTAAAATGTGCACTGAATTTGTTAGCTCAGATATTATCTATTTCCTTTGGGTATGAGAACCAAACATTGTATGGTCTTAGTTATTAACTTCCTGACATACTTAAAGAAAAATTTGCAGTTATTTTTGGTTTTAGTGGCTATTTTAAGTTCATACTCAGCTTTGAATTTCCTAATGGCTCCCTTAAGCTCTGTTAGTTAGCTTATGTGTTCTCTTAAAGTAGGTAGAATAATACCCCTTTTAAGCATTAATCAGTTATTCTCTTGATATATAATTTATGTATACATCCTGAGTTACAATTCTGTAATTTAATTTTTGTTTTAATGTTATACTTTTTACGATTTTACATCACAAATTTCTTAGAGCACAAGAATTATGAATTACGGGTTTTATATTACAACTGTTACTTTCCTGCTTATTGTCTTTCTTTCTTATCAAATTTATTCTATCAGCACTGACCACTGGCTGCAAGTTTGTATATTCCCATGACATCTTTCATATTTACAAATGAAAGAAACTAAAAAAACTAGGGTCAGAATATGTAGCTTGTCAAGATCACCTGGTTAGTATCTTTACAGTAGGCATTTCACACATTCTGTCTTTCCACTTTCCCATCTATTTTAAATATGATCACTATGCAAGTAGATGACATTATGCTGGACATCAGGAGGGGAACTTTAAACTGATCAAGCTGCCTGTGGGTGACACTAAAACTGGTGTCACAGTGGGTGCTTTGAGAAAGTTAAGCCTAGAAAGTTTTTAAAGCAGAGTAGCTAAACAAGCGGATAAATTATAAGTGAGGTTTAATATAAGAAAGTGTAAGGTACTTTATCTGGGAGCTAACAACAACTGTCAAGTTGAAATACCAGATTTCATGCCGAGCCATACAGAACAATAGAAGGACTTCAAATAACAGTGATTACAGAAATGAAACACTAGGTACAAACAATGAAAACTGCAGGTGAAACCAATAACTTGTTCAGATGTATTGTTAGTGAGTGCCGTGAGAAGGAGAAAGGTTCTACTGCCACTCTACAAATTTGTAGCCAGGCCACAGCTGGCCTACTTTGTGCAGCCATGTTACACTTAAGGTTGAAAGAAGTCAGCTGAGCTACCTGAGACAATACAGAGAAGGAAGTATCAAAGTAATAAGGGAGCTGGATGCCTAGGGGTATTAGGAGATGCTATTGGACATGGAATTTAACCTATCCAAAGTGGGTAAAAGAAGGGGTAGAATTGGATATGCTGTGGTTACATAAGTGCATGATGGAGCAGTATGATAGAATAAATTCAAAGTGAAAAGATGTGGGGATGAACACAGCATGATTTTCAGACTGAAGGCACAAATCTCAGTGGAGAATCAAGAAAGTTCTCTTAGAAGGATTAGTAGAAGGGTATAAATGCTGATGGAAGAAGCTGATTGACCCCATAATGCCTTTAAGGGTGCCTAGGGTAAGTAGTGGCCAAGGAAGAAATGTGTGGGGGAAATTAGGATTTACTACTAGTAAAAAAAGAGTAGTTGAGATACAGTGCTGTCTTCCTGTTATAAGCAAAATGGAATGTAACAGTGGCTGTTAGTTGGCTAAGCTCAGTACTGCAGCTACACCAGTGAACATGCTGTAAGACAGCAGGGATGCCTGATAAAGGACTGGACAGTATTAGTTGGTGGACAAATAAAGGCTCTAATGTTCATATTTCCCAGGTAAAAACTGACACCTAGGGTAAAGACAAAGCCTTTTTAATATGCCAAATACTTTGGCAACAAGCCTTCCAGGACTAATAGCAGATAGGAAAATGCACAGAGCTTAAATACACTTAAGCAGTTTAACATCAGTTAAATAATAGTTAAGCAATTAAAAGTTTATGCTTTACTAGCTATCTCTCATGACTTGGAGATAAAGCCTTAACTGTGGACTATGTGACTTGGGGTCACTTAGCAGCTTGGTAACTTATACAGCTGGCAGGGGATGATAAATGTGTTCATAATGGAAGGAGGCAGAGCACAGCCAGTCATGGAAGGCACAAGTTCCCTCAATGGAAGGATTAGGATACAAAAAGCTGTTTCTTCATGGCAGACATCAGCTTTACCAAGCCACTGATGGGTTGTAGCCCTCATAGTGGGCATGTAGAAGTGTATACCCACTTGAGGAGGCATTATTAGCTGTGATAACAAATGTTTCCTTGTCCCCTCACCCAATGGAGTTGCACTAGGGCTATCCTAAATCTCCTCATAACAAGGATTCCAGTGAAGGCACAAGATAACTTCAGGGCTGCCTGAATATCCCTCTCCGACCATAGACAGCTTGTGCCACTGGTTATGCAGGACTCCCCACCCCATGGAGAAATTAATGGGTTCAAATCTGATTGGAGGAGACATGATGGTCAGCATACATGAGAAAAAAGACTTGCTATCCAGTTCATAATTCATCACTCAAAGCTTTCCAACAGAGTTTGACAATGGGCCGGATTCACAAAACCTCCGTGTAAGACTTAATATGTCTTACTCGGAGGCTGCAGTTGAACGGTATGATGTCAGCATGCCATGCATATTCATCAGGGCATGCTGAATCATACCCTAGTCTAACACGGTCTGTGTAGGAAAGTAGGGGGCATGTCCGATTGCCAAGTACAGCAAAGGGACATGCCCCCAGAAGAGTCAGAGTCCTGAAAGTAAACACCCACGAGCGAGTCCACTGAAATGTCAAGGAACACAACACCACACATCCCCACAGACTAAACCCTACTGAAAATGTGTAAAATGTAAAAATAGCAGTTTCCTTTTTTTTTTTTTATAATTTCCAAAATGTTTGCCCGCATTTGAGCTCGTTTGCACGGGTATGCCCTACGTTCAGCCACAGTTAGCAGACATTGAAAAGTATATAAGATCTACATATGCAAATTAAGCCAAGTAGCAATAGCGTAGCGGTAGAGACGTCGGCTAAAGAGGAGATAGACATGGTTCGAGCACCCACAATATCATTCTCCATTTTTATTTAAATAAGTATGAAACAATCCCCTGACATATATAACTATAATTTAAGTAAAATGTAATGAAATGGCCCATGTATTTGTGAACAAAACCAATGTAATATATAAAAAAATGATCATAATTGCCCATAGCTTAGCAACGCTTTAACAAGCTAAATATGAGTGCCCGTAGCTGAGCAGCGCTTTAACAAGCTTAATATGAGTGCCCGTAGCTGAGCAGCGCTTTAACAAGCTTAATATGAGTGCCCGTAGCTGAGCAGTGCTTTAACAAGCTTAATATGTGTGCCTGTAGCTGGGCAGAGCTTTACCCAGCTTAATATGAGTGCTTATAGCTAAATAACGCGTTACCCAGCATAAGCCGTTTGCACGGAGCTGCGCAGTGCGCCAACCAGCTCACAGTCGGGCAACGTTGGGCAAGCTGTAGCAAAGTCGCCTTTACACAAACACACCTCCTAGCCTGTCTAGACAGTAGTAAAATAAAAAAGCAATGACAAGGATCGAACCCGGGATACTGTGCACCCTAGTCAAAGTACTGAACCACTAAACCATGACAGTTGTACTTAGAAATACAGTATTACCATACATATAGGAATGAATGCAAATATAACCACGACAAAGCAGGTTTGCTGTAAGCAGAGAAATATCCAAAATGGACAATCACAGATAAGTGCGGGAAAACCGGCATATATAAGCCCCATAGGCGGGAATACTCACCATAACTGATTGTGGTACCCATTTGCAGTCAGGATGGCAGGTGCAGGAGAGGGAAATCACATTAGAGCACAAAGGTGGGGAGTTGAGGAGTCAAAATATATGGTTTGGCTCCTAGTCCACCATCATGAAGGCCAACTCATGCAGGGCCAGGTTCAATGGGGAGCGTACAAGGCAGAGGCGTGGAACCGGTTGGCACATGATCTCATCAGTGCCACAGGCATTCCGAGGACTGGTGAACAGGTCCGTCACCACCATGCGGACCTGAAGCGATGAAAGGAGGACCAACTGAACCAATGGATCCAGGAGGTCTGTCAAATGCCCAACGCCCCACTACTAAGTATCCATGTAATTAAGTATGTAAGAAATGCTATCCTAGCCTATAGTATGGATAGGTATGTTCCAATATTCCTTCATTTATATTACAGCTGCAGGTGTTCGTTCCACGAATTGGCAAGCCTATGCTGATAGGCTGGCAAGGTTGCACCACCAGGCAGGTTAGTAATTATTCTGCTGGTATTGTTATAGAATAGAAGTGAGACAGCCTGTAAAAGAGTTCAGTGTTGTAACCCAGTAATAAAGGTCAAATAAGCCTAGAAGAAAGATTCTGCTAGTATTGTAAGATTAGATAAGTGATGCAGCCTGGAAAAGAGTATTGCAATCCAGTAATAAAGATTAAACAAGTCTCAAATAGAGTTTCCACCTGTATTGTAATATCAGATAACTGCTTCAGCCTGAAAATGAGTGTTGTAATCAATCAACAAAGGATAGACAAGTGTCGAATACATCCTTGTAAATTCTGCCATATGAAATAAGTGAGTCAGCTGGAAAGGATTGTTGTAACCCAGTAATAAATGTTAATAAAGCCTAGAATTACATGTCTGCTGAAATGTAAATATAAAATAAGTGAGAGAGTGTGAGAAAGACAGTTTGAAGCTTCCAAGAAAGCTATATATAATGAAATGAATGAGACAGCCACAACCAATGAGTGAAATGTCTTTAATAAAGTACAGAACCTGGATTGTGTCTGTCCCACAATTTGGATATGTTGCTGTACCCTTGCATTATGGAGATAGTATGGTTGTATGGAATGCTGAACATCCACAGTTGCCTAGACCCATATAAATCAAATGCAGCAGGATGCTTTACCTGAATACAGCCAGATATGAACATATATGAATAAAAATGGAATGTATATTAATGTAGCAGTAATATCCCCATCACCAACATTCCTAAGGTTACATACAGGAAACTGTACTAATACATGTAGGCATATATATCTGCATCTACTAGGAATGTACAGTATATGTATAGGTAGTTTAAGTTGTTAATGTAATATTTCTCCACCCTACCCTATTCTCACAAATGATGCTATTCCACACCAAACTGGGTATGTGTATTCACAATTAATTCCCATGGACATTTGCCCTGTTGGTTTATACATATCTGCATGTACGTTGATGCATGTGCCCTGTTCACATATCCAAACCTGATGGTCTGTTGCCACCAATGAACCCTGCATGCTGTTGGAATGTCCACTGTTGTTCTAAATATGCATGTGTTATGCTTGCTGCTCAATGTTTGGAATTCATGTGTGTTTGGTTAATGGGAATACTGATGCATGCTGTTACAACTAATTTTGAATGGTGTTGTTTGTTACTAATCTAAAATGCCATATAATAAATACTGCTAAACATAGGACAACAGGGAAGGCGGGTTCCAGCGGACCCACCTCTCCCACCTCATCTGGCGAGTGCACCTGGCACCAATGCCCAGGCCAGAACCTCCTCCTCCGGTGGCCCTGTGCCACCTTCAGGTGGAAGCGCTGCAGGGGATGGGGCTCGTCCCCCCACTGCAAGCATGGCCGGAGGAGAGCCTGCACTCACCCTCCATAGGGTCCGGTTTGTGGTGCGTAGTGAGATCAGGCATTCCATGACTGATCCCCTATGCCCACTTGAGGCGAGAGTGGTGCAACTCATGGGTGTGCCTGCCCATCCTATCCAGCCCCCAGTACAGCCCCGGCCTGGGCTGTGAAGGCGCAGTGGTAACTGCCCATGGGTGGGGATCTCAGTTCCACTGTTGCCATCTGTGGGCTCATGGGCTTGCGATATCCAAACATCCGTCCCCGTCAATTGTGTTTACCCCCACATGTGTCATACTCCGCCCCTGTATGCGTCTTGTTTTTCTTGTCTGTTAACCTCCCCAACCTACCTCCCCAAATATACCTACTTCCTGTACCCCACATTCCACTCTCACCTGAAAAAAAAATAAAAAAGGGCACTCTGTTCCCACAAAAAAATTACGCCCCATACATAGCTGCCCATTTTGCATACATGTCTGCTGGACATGTAAACTGATAATTACAATTGGCTGTACAACATATTTAGTTGTCCTCACCCCTGTCTCAGGGGTGGAAGGTGTCAAGTCTCACTCTAAATTTCTAACATATGCACAGCTGTTGCTGGTAAAGAATTGGGCAGCTATGAGCCTTCCCTACATCCTTCCTGCACATCCCGAGCTTGTTTTCCTACTGTCCTACCCTCTTTGTGCCCCCTTTTTCACCACTGTCCTATTTCCCCATTTTCTTTTATTTAAAAGAAATTAGTGCGGGTGTTAGTGGGAGTAAGCACTTTTAAGCAGTAGTCAGCGGGTGTGCGCTTAGCTAAGCGTAGCTAAGCGTCGCGCAAACTTGCTTACAGCTGCTTAAAAGTGCCTTAGTCACTCTGTATGACAAGGCCTGTTATCTGCTCATCAGCAAAATAAGATACCCTGTCAGTCTCGAACCCCGGAAACACTAGACTGCATGAATTACCACTGAGCTGAAATAAATATATTGTGAAATACAATGAGTGAATGTAAAGAGAAAATAGGAAGGCCATTACACAAAGCTTGTTCTGTGTATCTTTACTGGCAATTCTTGTGGAATTGCATTACATGAGTGTGATAAGAGAAACAGCCATGCTAGTAGGTAATAATGTTACAGTAGCACCTTACAAACCCCACACAGTATCAGAGCAAGATAAACACCACCATATTTGAATAGGTAAGAGGCCAGACCTCCCAACTGTGACTGATTTACAGGGATGTCACTGATTTGCAAACAAATGTTACCTGAGCCCCACTGACTCCCTGTGAAATGTACTAACAGTAGGCAGAAAGGTGGGGAATCCCATGTAATGGTAACTGTCAATAAGTTACAGTAGACACTACTTGCATGTCAGAAATGGTGTAGTAATACATATGCTCAAAATGCCCCACAGTCACAACTGCAGAATATCTGAAAATATATCACGGGTGTATCCCACTGATATGTACCTTTCCCTGAGGCTGGTCAAATATATACCTGAAAGTATCTCAGGCCTGGAAGTGTCAGAAACACACAGGCATATCAGCCTGTCTGCTGTTACACACTCTGCGAATAGCTGTAGAATTACTTCCACAAGCATGCCCTTATGTAGGAGTACAACACAGAAATATCAAAGGATGTAGCCATCTAACATACTAATGACAGTATAGCAGTTCACAAGCACTGCATGTGCCTGATAATCATAATTGTTAGTACAATATACGTAGTTGTCCTCACCCCTCTCTCAGGGGTGGAAGGTTTCAAATGTCACACCAAATGTCAAACATATGTACAGCTATTGCAGTTAAAGAAATGTGCAGCTATGGACCTTCCCTACACCCAGCCTGCATGTCCCTAGCTGGTGTCCCCACTGACTTCCTGCTTCCTGCTTACAACTGTTTAAAAGTGCCTTATTCACTCTGTATGACAAGGCCCTAGTACTGCTCAGCAGCAAAATAAAATACCTTTGTAAGTGTCAAACCCCAGACCTTGGCCTCACCAGACTACATGAAGTACCACCAAGCCACAGCAGACATATAAGAACTTAGTGCTGAAAGAAATATATCATGCATTACAAGGAGTGAATGTAAATGGAAAATAGGAAAGCCATAGCAACACCTTCCAGTAAAGACAAATATCAGGCATTCAAGGAGTGAATGTAAAGGGAAAATAGAAAAGCCATAGCAACACATTGCAAGAACTACTGTTGTATGCCAGTTAATCCACAAATCCCACAGGAAAGTACATACTCCCATGTAAACAGTGTTAGCATTAGCAGGTGTGAGTTAACATACACACTGAGAAGAGTGAACTGGAGGAAGCAACAGCCAGGTTTCAGTACAACATGCATTTCAGTGGCTACAACACAGCCTCAGATATGAGAGATATACCAACCTTCTGACTGACACAACAGTGTCCACAGCAAACCAGCATGGTCCCCACCTTGCAAAACTGAAAGGCCTATGCCTACCTAACCTATCATTTTATAGCAGTGTCCGGAAATCACAGTGAGAACTGCAATTACCACACAGCAGGCTGCATGCAATTACTAAATGCTGGCCACCAATTGGTGCAGAGGCCATCACATGCACATGTGCAGATACCTACAAAAGCAGCCTGTACTGCCAGTCCACACATACAATAATATCATTGCAGCAACTGGAGGGAGAGAGAGGGAGAGACAGAGACAGAGACCAAAAAAAAAAAAAAAAAAAAAGCAAGGAAGCCAGCCAGCAAGCCAAAAGAAAAAAGCTGTCAGAGACACCAATCCACAAAATACAGAAATACAACACATCAACAGGTAAAACTGACAGAGGCGAGAAAGACAAAGGTAATGTATGTAACAGATATGTATTTGCTGGCATCTGAATGATGTGTCTGAAAGGTAATCTACATACTGTGAACCCTCCATATGTGTTAGCAGTCTGTATCTATATGTATATGCAGATGTGCATAGGGCAAGGGACATACTGCAACTGTTAGTGAAGGCTGGACATACATATGTAGTTGAAGGTTGCTATGTGCACATATCAATGTAGGTTGTAGTGTGTGGCATTGAAAACAGCATGCAGTGCAGGTATATGTCATGTGGTGGTGAACGTCTGTGGGATTGAGCCAGTGAGGCCTGCTACAGCTATACGGCCTGAGGACAGCATAATGCATTCTGCACAACACTGTGCAATATCATTACAGAATGGTATGTCTCACAACTGTTTCAGAAGTGATATTCCCACCATGAAAGGTGGCCAGTCTATGTGCCTAGATGGGCATGTATATGTACAGCAATGGATGTTTAGAAGTGTGTGTGTGTGTGTGTGTGTGTATATATATATATATATATATATATATATATATATATACATACACACATATATCTATATATCTATATATATATTTATATATATATATATATATATACATATATATATATATATATATATGCACATAGATAGAGAGGTATGTATAGATAGATAGAGATATATAGATAGATAGAATATGTATATACATATAGATATAATAGATACATACATATATAGATATATATGTAGATACATACATATATATACAGATAGATATGAATGTCTATAGATATGTATATATATATATATATATATATATATATATATATATATATATGGTTATATATAGCGGTGTATATATATATATATATATATATATATATATATATATATATATATATGAAGATATGTATATATATTTACATATATATATATATATATATATATATATATATATATCTATATATACATATATGTAAATATGTATATATATTTACATATATATATATATATATATATATATATATATATATATATATATATGTGGATATGTATATATTGATATATATATATATATTTATATGTATATGTAAGCGTGAGAGAGGGGGACATGGGGGCAGATGTATTGCAACAGGTGCCTGGTGTCCAAGGCATGGACTGAACACCACTGTTGATACTGAAGTGCCATACCCCATTCCAAAACACGTTAGCCACTAACTACCACATAGGTGGTTGCCTACCTACCACTGGAGGTGTCAGAAGGGAACATGGGGCACAGGTGTACAATAGCCTCCCCTTTGATATCCACAGTGGCACACTAGTCTTGTAATCCCTGTACATGGTACGTGTCATCACAAAAGGTGTGTCAGCTAGGGAAATGTAAGTCAGTGTACCCCTCTACACGTCACAATGTCCTATGCAGTATATACCTCCCATGAGAACTACAGCAAGTGGAAAGGCCACAGACATACCTAACAAAGACTGATAATGCTCTCAAACACATTCCCTATGCAGACTGACTCACAAAACCACAGCTAGAGTGCCTTGCATACTTTCTACACAGAGGTTACCACTGCTGGACATACAGAGTTATGTCACACCCATACCAGTCGGCCAACCACCATGGCAACACCTCACAATCCGTCCAGCCTACATGACCTAGGGCCCTAATCCTTGTCACTGCACTAAACAGCACATGCTGGAGGTACAGGTTCCTATACACAAATATGCCATACCCTGGACTAAACCACCCAGCATTAACAAACAAGGCTCCTTATTAGTAGATGTCATACATACCCCTGATGAATGTTATGGAGATAGGTAATATGCCCTGTGAGTCACCTCTGTATAACTGTTTCACAGGAGCAAGTAAAATCACATTACATGTGTCCCAAAGGGCAGGGTAGCATATGGCTAGGCTGCCCTAGGCCCAGGGCCAATAGCATAGTATCTACCTATGACACAATGCACACACACATGTACTCAGTGCAATACCAGCTATGTGAGATTGAATGAGTGTGACACTGACTGTGTGCAAGTTCTGTAAAGGTGTGATAGCTTAGTGTGAGTTTGTCTCTGTCATGGTAGTTTGTGTCCTAGGTGTGAGGCCAGAGAAAGATGTGTCAGTTATCAGGATGCAAACATAGTAGATTGGCATATGTTGGGCCGTAGTTCCCTGTGTACCACTGCGGTGTCCCATTGTAGGCAGAAGCAATATATGTATGCTCAGTAAGTGGTACTGCTGTTGAATCCAGCTCACATATGAACTGTTGTACTACCTGAAGTTGTAGGCCTAAACACTACAGTATGGTGTATGTTCACATTCCCTGGTAACACTGTCTGGTGTGTTTCCTGTAGTCTGCACAGATTACATACCTCATGCATAGGTATCTGTAAGTAGGGGCACACAGCACTATAAGGTACACAGTTAATGCTCATCTGTGTCGTCATACATTTGTGTGTTGTATGTATGTGTAATGATGCCTGTACCATGGCCGCAATCACATGTGTGTTACAGTGTATGTGTGTGTACCTGGCAGCATGTATACTCTGTGACAGCAGTATGCTGGCTATATTAACAACTGTGCACATATGTCAGGTAGGGGTATGGCATCAAAGACTAGGGTGGATTACCGTTAAAACTGTAAATGTGCATTGCATTCATTGCATGGGATGACAATATTCTTCATCCATTAGCTTGATACATACCCCCAGTGTGAGGTTGTGCATTGTATCCCAAACAGTGTGCCGAGTGCTGGTGTATACTAGTTTGTTGTATGGAGTGTGGCAGGCACTGTCAGACAGTTGTGGGCTGAGCACTGATATGTGGTATTGAACATGTGTATCCCCTGATAGACAGACAGATGCTATATATGGCAGTTAAGTGATATCAGTACATTAGAATATTAAGTGTGCCACATGACTTGCTCACATATTTTTCTTTTCCTTCCAGGGTAATGGTGCATCAGTGTAACCCACCTTATACAGCAGCAGAGGATCAGGAGATCCACCAGAGCCTGGTGCAGAATTTCTCTGTGCTGTTTTCTAGGACCAGCCAGAACCAGCATGAGAGGGCTGCACTGTGGCAAGATCTTGTATGTCGGGTAAATGACATAGGCATGCATAATTTTTTTTTATTTATTTTACATTTGTTGACCGGGCTAGTCTAGCTGGACATACATCCATTTTCAGTAGAGGCCCGGGGAGAAAAGCTCCAACACTAGCAGTAAACAAAAAATATAAACAAAACAACGATATGAATGAAAAAGTACAAAGTACAAAGGTAGCCTTGTTTAAAAACAAATGACAAAAACAGACAATTATATAGATATGCATCATATACAGTCAGTCTAACAAAAACAGATATGCAAAACACAAAGATAGAATTGAATGAGACAAAGAATTTATAGTATAGCCTATTTCTAAGATGTAAAATGTCAAAAATTGAAAGTCTTATTTAGAGGCATAGTCAGGGAGGGAGGAAAGTTAGGAGTAGCGGAGAAGCAATTTCAGTCGGGGTTAGCACAAGGACAAAGCCACTGAGTTTTAAGATGTTCTTTGATATGTTTTTTTGAAAAGAGAGGTAGAGTTTTGGTTAGATATTTCATGAGGGAGTTGATTCCAGGTTTTTCCTGCAGTATTTGAAAATAGTGAGTCCCCAGCTTTATTGTAAGATTTAGTCAAGGATACTAGGAGTTTATTAGCAGAGCGTAGAGTAGCTAGGTTTTTATAGGGTGAAATCAATTTAGTAAGGCTAGGGGTATTATCAGGGTAGAAAAGGGTCTTATGAATGATAAGTAACTGTTGATAGAGTAGGTGGTTATTCAGTTCTAACCAATCTAGTTGTTTGAGGTTAAGACAGTGGTGAGTTCTGAGGGGAGTAGCAGTACTGAATCTAGCTATACTATTGTAACAGGTAGAGAGTTTGGTAATGTTATTTTTAGATAATTTAGTATATATAGCAGAGGCATAGAAAAGGGTGGAGATAAGGTGGGTCTGGGCAATGTTTTTCTAGCTAATGGGGTAAGGAAGGGTTTAATTCTATAGAGAGTACCAATTTTGTTGTTAACAGCTTTAATGGTGGTGTTAATATGGTCATCAAAATTAAGATGGTTGTCAATAGTTACACCTAATAGGCGAGTGGTCATATCTGGGTTAATATTGGTAGCATTATTAGAGGATATAGTGAAGAATGGTGTGGGAGATTTGTGAGTAGGAGTAAAGAGAAGTAGTTTTGTTTTTGGGATTAAGGAGGAGGCATTGTTGCAAAACCATTTTTCTACATTTTGGAAAACCGTTTGGGTGAGGGACTGGAGGAGGGAACATTTTTTGCAGTGCAGATTAAAGTTGAGTCATCAGCATATTGAATGCAGGTGGCTTGAGGTATGTTCAAGTGTAGGTCATTGATAAATAATGAAAAAGAAGGGGACCTAAGATTGAGCCTTGTGGAACACCAATATTTACTGGGAGTAAAGAAGATAGGTTATTGTCCCAAAGCACTGCTTGTTGCCTGTTTTGGAGATAACTCCTAAACCATTGAAGTGCTTGTGAGTTAAGAGAATAGAGATTTAGTTTGTCAAGAAGTATATTATGGTTAACCATATCAAAGGCTTTTGACAGGTCTATGAACAGTCGGAGGAAAAGAGGTTATTATTCGATTATTATTAATAGAGTCAGTGAAGGAAAGAAGGGCAGTTGTAGTGCTGTGGAAAGGTCTGAAGCCATGTTGACAGTTGGCTAGAAGTTTATTTTGTAGAAGGTAGTTGAGAATTTGTTTGTGTATGCATCTTTCCATTATCTTTGATAATGGAGAGAGTAAGGCAATAGGGCGAAAGTTTGAAAGCTCAGTAGAAGAGCCCCCTTTATGTAGAGGAATTATGTGAGATATTTTCCATAAGGTAGGGATTTTTCCTTCAGAGATAGTCCTGTTTATAAGTATGGATATGGGGTAGGCTATAGCTTTTGCAGCAATTTGTAGGTATTCAGATGGGAGTTGGTCAGCAGATGGGGTACAAGGTTTAAGTTTTTGAGAAGCTTAAAAATATGAGATGTAGCGACAGGTTGAATATGAAAGGTATTAGATGAGGTTTTAGAGGTATTTGGTAAGGAAGCAGTAGGTGTGGGTAATGACTTCGCTAGAGTTTGAATGGCTTCTGTAAAATAATTGTTAAAGGCATCTGGGATCTGGGTGGAATTGTTGAGGTTGAAGCCTGAAGGGGTAGGAGTAGTTGAATGTCCTGGTTTAAGAAGTTTATTAATACCAGACCAAAATTTTTGAGGGGTTTGTTGACTGGTTTGTTGAAGGTGAAGATAAAATTCCTTTTTGTCTCTAAGAGTATCTTTCTTGGTGGCATTTCTTAATTGTTTAAAGAGGAGGTGATCAGATGGACATTTGGTAGCTCTCCATTTGGCCCATATTTTATTTCTTAGGATCATTTGTTGCTTAGTTTGTTTAGTTAGGCAGGGGGCGCATTTGGATCTTATCCTAGTAGAGCAAAAGGAGCGTGATAGTCTAGGATTTTAGAAAGTTGGTGTTAAAGTAGGTCACTGCCTCATCAAGTGCAAGGTGAGTCAGTGGAGACCAGTCACATGCTTGCAATTCATTCAGGAAATTATCAGGGTTGAAGAATTTGCTTGAGCGGTATGTGTTGAGTTTATGCGTAGTTGGCATGCGCGATTTGTGTCTAATGACATATGTAAGCATATGGTCACTAATATTATCAGGAAGGGTTCCTGGAGTATAAATGCTAGGGTGGTTATTAATAAGGATCCAGTCAAGAGTTGTTTCTTTCCTATTTGGTTTATGGATTCTAGTTGGAGTGGTTATTAATTGAGAGAATCCATAGAGATTTATGTGGTTAGTAGGGTGCTGGGATGAACAGGTTATCCAGTCAATGTTAAAGTCACCAAGTATAATGGTTTCTTGGGGTAGTTGGTTAGAAAGTGAACTAAGTAAGTTTTCTAGAATATGAGTATTGTTTCCAGGGGGAAGATATATACAAATTAGGTAGATAGATTTGTTGTTGTTAATTTGGAGTTTGGTAGATAATATTTCAGATTTGGAGTCTAGCGATGGAAGTTCATTATAGAGGGTAACTTGGAGATTAGATTTATAGATAATGGCTATACCTCCGCCTTTCTTCTTTATGCGGTCACGTCTAAGTATGTTATAGCCAGGAGGGTAATTTCCTGGTCTTGTGTAGAGGGTTTTAGCCAGGTTTCTGTAAGACATAGAATATCAAATGAGTGCAAGTCCAGGAGTGAATGTAGGTGGTGTAATTTGTTATTTATACTTCTAATATTAAGGTGAGCTATTCAAGGAGTTAGCTGATTTAGTACAGGATGAAGGTGTAGGTGAAGGAGTATTATTTAGGTTAGATTTATTCTTGGTATTGGGACCAGGGTTAGGATGAACATCCCCGTGTAGGAGGAGGTGGTGCTGGGGATAGAGTAGGAATTTAAGGATCTTTAGAGAGATATTAAAATTCTTTTTGTCTAAGTTGAAGGTGACATGAGTTGTTCTGTGGTATTTTGGTAGTAGATAGTGAAAGGTACAGGTTATGTTACTATGATTAAGGGTGTTGAAAAAAGAGGATGGTAAAGTTTGCTGGAGATGAAGATTTTGTTCATGCAAAGTAATGTTTTCAAAGAATGTGATAAAATAACCGGACATATGAGCAGGTACGCCATCACTGCAGTGATTTAATTAGACATGTCCGGCAGCATGTGTCTGATATCCACAGACAACAGCTTGCCACAGTGTGGTGGGGTACCTATCCACCCCCCCCTCACCAGTGTGGAGGAGCATCTCCTAAGTGTTGTGGCTCCAGGCCAACAACAACAACATCCATAAACGTGTGTCACCATGGAGGCCAGAGCCACCCAGCATGTTGAAATGGAGTGTGCAGGTAACATGCCATATCTGTAGTTGACTGTTCTCTGTACTGGTAGTTTATGCATGTGTGAGATGTGTACTGTGTGTGTGTAGCTGTTAACCTGCCGATTCTTCTGCAAGATTGATATTCTGAGTATAATCTGTATACCTGTGAAAGCCAACTGCTGTACTACTGTACTTTATCATACTCACAGTATCAATGGCATAGTTGTGGCCACTGGCAATCACTCTCATATTTTTGCAGGTCCCTTTGGAGTGACAGCAAGGCAGCCAATCCATGCTTGTGAGTGTATAATAACAATACTATTGCTAATGACATGTGTATGTCATATGGAGGTGTAGTGTGTGCACATGTAACACACCTACACATAATGCATGCTGTGCATGTTTGCTGTGAGACTATGCATATCCCATTATTCTCAGTAGCTGCCTCACTCACATGCAATACACAGAGCATGACACACGTGTGGCAACACAGTACTGGACATTGGATAGGCATACCTGATACACATGTACACAACACACACATGTTTGGTATAGACACTACACCTTAGCCTGCTACACATGTCCAATTATGACACCTGCTGTATGCCCACCCTTCAGTATCCCACTTATCATCTATGCAGCACACATAATATACCTGAGGGGTAAAAGCCTATCATGTCTCTGTGCAACAGTCTTGAACAAATAATACATTCATGTTAGGCAATGCTCACTATTGGCCACCTTACACACCCATGTAACAAGTGGCTGTGTAATTGTGGATGTAGTCATGTTACTGCACTTCAGGTACAGCATGCTAGCTGCCTGTCTGGCACAAATTATTATTGTTGACTGACCACAAGAAGCATGTTGATCATGGCTCACGTTACTACACCACATCCAGTTCCACTGACCACAAAAGTACACATAGCAGTTATTGCGTAGCACCATCATGTGTTGTGTGTGTGTGTGTGCAAATATATGCACCCACAGCTTGTAACACTTGCACAACATTGTTCTGTCCTTGTACACATTGTTTCCCAGGGTGGAGACAATCACTGAACAACTACACACAAGCATCAAGTACACGTATACTGTTATTAACAAGGGCTGTCTACACTTGCACCGCATGTTCCTGTGCAACACATAATCTGCATGCTGACACATGTGCAGTGATGTTTTTCCTTGTGATACTGTCACTCACCCTCAAACAGTATTGTGTATGTGTTGGATTGCAGGTGTGTCTGTGTTTGTATCTGCTGTACTGAGGAGTGTGCCTGTGTGCTTGTGTGCCTGTGTGCATGTGTGCCTGTGTGCATGTGTGCTAACATCATGTACACATTTGTAAACTGTGTTTCCTATCTTCCTCTCACAGATTCTGATGTTGCTCTGGTGGAGTGCAGCAGGGAACCTGAAGCCACTGCTGGGGATAGTGATAATGATGATACATGTGTAATGGCACAGGGAGGTGTGACAAGGTCTGTTGTTGGTCAGCCAATCAACAGTACACAGCAGTCAACCCCATCAATGCGCACAGTCATCCTGCCGATACATCCATTGTCACCAATGTCCTTAGCTGAGGGACAGCATACAGTGGGCATTGACCAGGGTAGTGTGGTATCATTGGCACATGCATCCCCTCACAGCAGCCATGGCCAGATTCCTGACATGGTACCACACAGGCAGATGTCCAGGGGTTCTCGTGGGAGTATCCGTGGTCGTACTGCCCCTGTCAGACGTGCCCAGAGAGGTCTTCCAACCTCAGCTATGTTCCGGGCTGTAATGCAGGTGCAGGCACGTATGGAACGGTACACCAGACAGGGTCTGAGGGAGCTTAGAGCACATCGCACTGCTATGAATGACACTATGCATGATGTTGTGGCTGCCATCCATAATATCAGCGAGGTCATTGATAGACGTTGGGGGGGGGGGCATTAGATCTCTTCCACCACTACATGTCCTGGAGCCAGGACAGTGCAGGACAGTTGAGTCGTTGACATGGACGTATGCCAGCAACATCATCAGCTGTCAGTCATCGCTGACGACAACAGACCCGCAGCCGCTCCCATAGTACCAGTACCAGCCCCAGCAATGCTGGGTCTGTGCTGTAATTAGACCGTCCTAGAAGACCACGTGCACATGGCTCTGGACAGTCCCAGCAGGGACATGTGTCCAGTCAACAACCCACTGCCTCTGATGACAGTGCCTAGTCTGGCTTAGTACCTGATACTGTCCGTAGCACCCCTGCCAGGCACAGGTACCATGTCCATGGCCAGAGACAGTGATCTGTATGACCTGGCAGGTACAGTCTGTGGCTGTCCACAAACACCTGTATATGGCAGCCATGTGGTGGAACTGTATGCATGCATATACACACACATAATGCTAATACCTAGGGCTAACACATACACACACACATCGCATCAACATTGCCCCATGTTGTACTGTTGTCCCTCACTAACACACACACACATACATGTCAATTGGATGTGTCAGTGGCAGACTCTGGCAAACCAAGTACACACCCTGTGCATATGATGAAACTGTGCCACCTCCTGCCATCTGTAACATTGATGCAGGAACAGGACAGCATGGCGCTGATGCACAGGGTGACTACTTAGCACTGTAGTAATATTATCATGTTGTTAACAGTATAGTGTAATGATATCGTTGTGGGTATATCCGAGCATGCATGATGCATTAACACTATGATTGTCATTGTAGTTTTGTATACACCAATGTTAATTCCCAAAGTGTACTGCCTGCACATGTGCCACATGGCTGTTGTGTGTACCTGTGCCTGCATGTGTTGGGGTGTGGACAGTACATGTGTGATGTTTGCAGCACAGAGTTGCAGGTGTACATTTGTGAACATGGCTAGCATGGAACATGACATGGTTTGACAGTATGCTGTGGGTGATACAGTTTCCAAATGTCAATGGTCTGCATTCTGGTAGTATACACAGCCTACATAGCCTGACATTCAGTGGTCATTACATGGTGTCTCCTCAACTGATACACAGATGTAGGAACCCGGTGTCAGTGATATCCCTGCAGTACTACACTATACCAGTAGCCATTCTTACTGAGCCCCACACATCCCTGGGAACATTACTCTTTGGCATATAGCAGTCTCACGTACATGCCAATATTCTACGGATATGTCCATCCACAACTGCAAATGCATACAGTGGCCTACAATGCATTCTACACATGACACACCTAACCACCACAAGGGTATCATACAGACAGATACCTGTTGTCCAAGCCATGCTGTATTGCTGTAACGCAACTGTAGCATTGTCATCGGCATGTACTTAACATAGTATTCCAACAGTACCATGTAGGTGGTAGCACCCATCATGTAGAACGGGTAATGGTGTGTACATGTGGACAAGTGTTATCTTGTCTATCCTGTGATATTCACATTTCCAAAGGTATTCTGTAGTCCCTCAGTGTATCACCTAAGCAAGAAGGTGTCTGTATGCATATCAGCAACAGTTGCCATACACCTACACTGGATGTCCAGCACTCACAGACTTTGCTGTGTTTTAACATGTCTGACATATACTCCTGACATGAACCCTCACCTACATTAATCTATCAAAGCTTTCATGGGTGTGTGTCACATAGTTGGCCTAGGACACAGATCACTGCAGTAGCCTGCATTGTCACCAACATACATGTATGGCCTAAGGTCTGGGAAGCTGCGGCACATGCTGGCAAAGGTAACAACTGTATTCATATGAGGCAGGCTTCACACATAGGAACTATTAAAGGTCACAGGTACATATCTGTATGTGGCACACACATACCTGATCTGTGCATTGAAATTACTGTTATAATAATATGTCATACAATAATAAAAGCAAAACACACAACACATTGACAAACTGTGTGACAAACACACACATGGCATTTGTAGGATTCAAACCCCTACCTAACTATGTTATGATAGTTGAGAGCAACGCGTTAGCGCAGCACACTATTTGCATTACTGGATGATTTTTCTTCTCCTGCTGTATTTATAGGGTGCTGACATCATCAGTCTTTCCAAAGAGGAATGTACATCTTTGAGTGTGTTATCCCAGTCTTCAAAAAGGCCATTCCTTTCACAGAGAATTGCATACATACACACCCCCTGCCCCCACCCCACACACAGCATTTGCAGGATTCAAACCTCTACCTAACTATGTTATGATACTTGAGAGAGACGCATTAGCACAACGCACTATTTGCATTACTGGACGATTTCCCTTCTCCTGCTGTATTTATAGGGTGCTGACATCATCAGTCTTTCCAAAGAGGAATGTACATCTTTTAGTGTGTTATCCCAGTCTTCAAAAAGGCCATTCCTTTCACAGAGAATTGCATACTTACACACCCCCTACCCACACACACAGCATTTGCAGGATTCAAACCCCTACCTAACTATGTTATGATACTTGAGAGAAATGCATTAGCACAGCATGCTATTTGCATTACTGGATGATTTTCCTTCTCCTGCTGTATTTATAGGGTGCTGACATCATCAGTCTTTCCAAAGAGGAATGTACATCTTTTACTATCCCTCAGTATGGGGGATAACAATATCTGTGCATTAACAGATGCCTAGTTCAGGGTCACATATGCACACTGGCATTGCCAGGTTATGTTCTATACCATGCTTCTTGACCACAGGACTTGTAACACACAACACAACTAGGGGGTGTATCCATATACATCACAGATACATACACCTCTGGGTTGGTACCACTGCACTAAGCATGACAGGCCATATATATACAACTACCATTGTGCAAAACTGCCTTTTGGTTTGGTGTGTAGTTCAGACCACCCCCCCCCCCATACCCAGGAACCGCACTCGGCTTTCCTGGGAACAGTGTAGGATATGAAGGTCTTCACACACACCATTATAGTGGTTGACTTCAGGTGCATGAATATTGACTGGGGATACTACTCAGGCCTCATCAGCATCACCCTACAGCCACTACAATTTGTGAATCCATGTGCTATGGCACAACCAGTCACCACAGCCACAAGGGGGAATACATATTGGACCTGATCATCACCAACATGGGGACTCTATGTTCCACACCAGAGGTAGAACCCTCATTGTTAAGATCAGACCATAAACAACTTTTCCTGGAGATCCATATCCCGTCCCCACCCCCAGTCAAGGAAATCACTGTAAGGAATTTCTCAAAAGCAGACTTTGCACTTGTGAAGATTGGGGTGGAATACTTCAAAGGCCCTGTGCTGGAGGATAATACAGTCCAATCTGCAGAATCCTTTGCAAACGCATTCTATGAGCACCTGCAGGCATGCATTGATCATGCTAGCCCAAATAAAACCATGACTCCTCCAAAACAGGAACCCTGTCAGGTTGACCCTGGCCATATATAAGCTGTACAACAGAATGAGAAAGCTACTACATAACAGAGCATTATCCCACAGAGGGAGGACATCTCTGAACAGTATTGGCAAGACACTTCAATCCCTCATATAATCATCACTTGCAAGTTTTGACAGTGAAATTGACCAGACACTACAGATAATCACAAGGCCTTCTTTAGTTATGTCAGGAATATGTGTGGAAACACCCAGATATGCTCTGAATTGTTGCATAACAGCACAAAATATGCCAAACCTATGGACATAGCCTACACCCTGGCAGACAGAGTCTGCACAAATGTCCCCCCCTTACCCCCAAGGGTACAGATGCCCATCCCAAATGAATGTAACCTCCCTGACATCACAGATGCACAAGTGAAAGGTGCCCTCTCCACAGCAAATAACACAGCATATGTATGGGACTGGACGGTGTCCCAGGCTGTGTCCTACATGAGCTCTGAGTAGAACTGAACACTCACATTAAGTCACTGTTCCAACTTAGCCTTACTACAGGATATGTACCCTGAGAATGGCATACACATACAGTGCTCCCACTCCACAATGGTGGTGCCACAATGGACAACAGGAACTATCACCCCATAAGCCTGACTAGTGTGGTAGAAACAGCTATGGAGCGTAGCCTCCAGACAGTGGATCATACACAATTCAGCTTTGTTAAGGGCAGATCTTGCCTCTTACACATAGTTCATATCTTTGAAATAGTTACTGAAGCCATGGATGAGGGCAAGGTAGTTCACACAGTCTACCTGTACCTTGCAGAAGCCTGCAACACAATACCCCACTCAGGCATCATACATATGCTTACCAGCTTAAATATCAACCCCTATATCACTAGATGTGTTGCTATCTGCCTCAGGGATGGAAGCCACATGGTCAGAATTGCAGGTGCCATGTCCAATTCCAGACCAGTTACAACTGGTGTCTCACTGGGCTCAGTTGTGGGACCTGTCCTGTTTGGTGTGTACTTCTCTGAGTTTCAGACTAACACGGGGGGATTATGTCTAACAAATGTCACAGATGACTGCTAACTGGGGGCCATAAGCGACACTGCAGCTGACACATGCTTCCTCCATAAGGGTCTCACAGAGATGGATGCTTGTTGCCAGAGCCATGGCCTCGTGCTAAATGCTAAGACATGCATAGTCATCCCCTTTGGGGAAAACAAGGTGCACACAAATTACCACATAAGTGGTAATCCATTAAGTACAGAAGATGTATTTACAGATTTGGGGACCAACATAGATCGTAACCTCTCCTTTCCTAATCACATTGACAGAGTCATTGCAAAGACCTTTATATAGCCCTCCTTATCACATGGGGGTTTGCATGTAGATCATGGGAGGTCATTGTGGCCCTCTACTAGTCACTCATCAGGCCCATGTTTGACTACAATGCCCCTTTTGGGGTGTACCTTACCCAACACCTGCAGCAACTACAGTGACCACAACAGTACCTCCCCAAGAGGATCATGGGCTACACACAGATGTCCTATGCAGCTCAACTAAAGGATCTCCAGCTCTACTCAGTTGCTTAACGCCTACTCAGAGATAATATATGCCTGACATACACAGCCATGTCAAACCCAGAAGTAATGGACATGCTCCACCTCATAACATCCAAGATCCTTAGAGCTACACATTCCAGGGACTTAAACCTTTGCACAAAACTAAATGGGCCATGCTGCAGGGACAGATTCATTACCCAGAGGCTCCCCTCACTCTGGAATTGAATCCCAATTAGAGTTAGACATAGCCCCTCGCCAACCCTCTTCCAGCAAAATCCAGCCACATGGATGAGAACTTGCAAATTCACCCCTGGGATCTCCACTGTGTCCCTGCTTGACGGAGGCACAGCAAACTAGCCTTAAAGGGTGCCTTCTGTGACCTACTTTACAGAGGCACAGTAGGCTACTCTACTGGGGAGGCGGACACCAAATACACTCTGCCTAGGCTTATGAATTCCCTAGGGCAGACAGCCTAGTATTGACCTCTGCACCTATGTTTATGTTCAGGACGCACAATATTTGTTGCTGATACTGTTTGCAGGTCTTTATTGCTGTAGCTTTCCCAGTTTCTATGAACAACTTGTGTATCTGCGTAACATGTTTGATCATGACAGGATTCCAGTATATTAATATATGTGTCTGTTGTCATTTAACTGTGTGCACAGGGTGGATTGCTGGATCATGGGAGGTTCCTGGCTTAACACATACAACTGCCAGATATGTGTGGCCAACTGCTATACTCAGACATGGCCTGTGTGTGTGAGCATGCCCAGTTCAGGCTTTCCATGGTTTGTTGCTTGACATATGTCTCATTTATCCAAGTGTGTGAGCATGCCCAGTGTGACCTTTCCATATGTTGTGATCTGAAGTCCACTACATTTGTGGTTGTGTGTGAACATGACCAATATTGACATTTATACTGTGTGTGTTGGAAGCCATGTTGTGTTCTTACTGCCAGACTCCTTTGTGTCATAACTCAACAGGGATTATGCTGTGCCTGCAGGGTTTCCATGGGATAGTTTGCAAAGACTTGTCAACATTCTTTCATACTGGCTGAACACTGCAATACTGTCATGGTGTAGTGGTTCAGTACTTTCACTATGGTGCACAGTATCATGGGTTTGAGTCCCATCACTGCTTTAAATGTTCATACTGAGCAGACCAGACTGGTTAAGGACCAGTTGGGCAACTATGAGCATGTTGCATTTTGTTCAGCTATGGCCTACTTAAACCAGGCTTGTCCAACATTGCTGTGTATTCACCAACTTGGGTGGACATTGCCAAACATTACTCCACATTGACCACAGTTGTACTAGTTGGTGTGTGTGATTCTGTTCATAGGTTCATACTAGGCTATCTGCCCTAGGGCATTTATAATCCTAGCCAGAGTGTGTTTGGCTTTCAACACACATTTTAAGTGGAGTTTGCCATGACATTTTTCAAGGTTAGTATACTGTGCCTCTGTCTAACAGTGACATAGAAGTGATACCCAGGGTAAACCTACAATCTCCCATCCACTCATCAAGATTCCTCTTAAAGAGAGTCAATGAGGGACTCTGGCTAACCTGGACTGGGAGTTTACTCAAGAGTGGAGGGAGCCTCTGGGTTATGAATCTGTCACTCCAGCATGTCCTATTTATTTCAGTCCTGAGGTTCAGGTCTCTTGAATGCATAGCTTGATGGGATTCAGATTTTCCAAGGTGCAGCATGTCCATTGATTCCAGGTTGGACATGGCTTTATACATCAGGCACAGATCGCCTCTGGGCAGGCGGTATGCCACTGAGTGGAGCTGCAGTTTCTTTAACCGGGCAGCAAATGGCATCTGGTTGAGCCCTTTGATCCTCCTGGTGAGGTACTTTTGTGGTCTTTCCAGCTGCTGCAGGTGTGTGATAAGGTACATCCCACAAGGGGCATTGTACTCAATTATGGGCCTGATGAGGGATGAGGAAAGAGGCACGATGACCTCCCCTGATCTAGATGTGAATACCTTCATGATTAGGTGGGCTATATGTAATGTTTTACACTTTGGCCACGTGGTTGTCGAATGAGAGATTGCTATCAACTTAGGTCCCCAGGTCCCTTATCACTTCTTCCATACTTAATGGGTTACCACCTATGTGGTAATTTGTGGGCACTTAGTTTTTGCCAAAGGGGATGACTATACACTTTTTTGCATTTAGCTTGAGGACATGTCTCTGGCACCAGTTGCCTGTTTCTATGAGGCCCTTTTGTAGGATGCTTGTGTCAGCTGGAGGGTCGATTATGGCGCCCAGTTTGCAGTCATCTGCAAACTTGTTCAGCCACAGTCTTTCTCTGTTGGCCTGTACCTCCGAGAAATATATACCAAACAAGGGAGGTCCCAGGACTGAGCCTTGTGGGATGCCACTTGTAGCTGGTTTGGGGTCTGACATGGCTCCAGCATTTCTGACCATGTGGGTTCTGTCCTTGAGCCAGTTTGCAACCCATCTAGTGACATAGGGGTTTATATTGAAGCTGGTGAGCTTATCTATAATGACCAAGTGGGGTATTGTATGGAAGGCTTTTGCGAGGTCCAGGTAGGCTGTGTGGACCACCTTCCCCTAGTCAATGGCCTTGGTGACTGTTTCAAATGACTCAACCAGGTTTAAGAGGCAGGATCTGCCCTTAACAAAGCCAAACTGGGTAGGACCCAGTGTCTGTAGGTCCCCAATATCTTTATTTCTGAGGTCCATGATGATCCTTTCCATAGCTTTGCAGACCAAGCTAGTCAGGCTTCTGGGGCGATAGTTTGCAGTATCCATTAAGGCACCACCTTTGTGGAGAGGGACCACTGTTGCTGTTCACTGCTCTTTGGGCACATATCCTGTGGTAAGGCTGAGACTGAACAGTGGTTTTATGTTTGTGTTCAATTTTTCTTGGGGTTCATGTTGGACACAGCCCAGGACACTGTCTAGTCCCATTGATGCTGTGTGTTTTGCTTTGGAGAGGCTGGATGTTACCTGAGTATCTGAGATGTCAGGGGGCCAGCACTCTGCTGGGATAGATATTTGCCCTTTTGGTGGGGAGGGGGGGAGTTTGCACTGAACCTGTCAGCTCAGATGTTGGCAATGTCTGTGGATTTGGTGTATTGTTTGTCATTTTGGACTAATTCTGAGCATATCTGGGAATTCTCACCCAGGTTCCTACCATAACTAAAGAAAGCCTTGTGATTATCCTTAGTGTCCTGTACAATTTTTATCTCAAAGATGGCCTTAGACGATTTCATGTGTGGCTGTAGTTTTTTAATAATACTGATCAGAGATGCCTTCCCTTTTTGGGATTTTGCTCTATCATATAGTAGCTTCCTCCTTGTATTGTATGGTTTGTTTATGGCTGGGGTCCACCAGACAGGATGCCTGCCTTTGGAGGATTGGGTCTTGGTTTTATTTGGGATTGCATGATCCATGCATTCCTGAAGGTGTTCATAGAATGCATTTATAAAGGGTTCTGAGGTCTGGGCCATATTTTCCACAGGCACAGAGGCTGTGAAGGATTCCACCTCAGTTTGGAGGAGTTTGACATTTGCTTTAGTGAAAATTTTTCCTGTGGTTTTCTGGCCATGGGCTGGGGTCAGGATGTGAATATCCAGTGAGATTACTCTATGGTCTGATCTTACCAGTGAGGGATACACTTCTGGTCTTGGGCAGAGAGTCCCCATGTTGGTGATGATCAGGTCCAGTATGTTTTCCCCTCTTGTGGGAGTGGTAGCAAGTTGTTCCATAGCATTTGAGTTTATAAATTCTAGGAACCTTTGGGCTAGGGTGTTGGAGCTAGGGTAATGCTCCCAGTCTATGTTTGGGTAGTTGAAGTCGCCCAATATAATGGTGTTTGGGGAGACCTTCATATTTTCATGTGTTCTCCAGTCAGCCAAGTGTGGTTCCTGGGTTTAGGAGGGTGGTCTGTAGCAGGCTATGAACTGGAAGGTGGTTTTACCCACTGTTAGTTGCACATGGATAGTCTCTGATGCTTCATGCTGTGCCACCAACCTGAGTGTGTGGGTATCTTTGACAAATATTGATATTCACCCTCCTTTTGTAGTTTGTTCCATGTTTTGTGGCTGTAAAGCATGGTATGAGGTGTAACCTGTTAGTGCTAGGGTGCTCTTGGGAGTCTTGAACCAGGTTTCTGTTACTGCACAGATATCAACATTCTCCATGCTGAGGAGAGTTTGGAGTGCATGCATCTTGCGGTTTAGACTTCTGGCATTGAGTAGCATTACTTCTAGTTTCTTATCCCTTGTGATACCTATGGAGGTGGGTTTGTCTTTTGAGCCTTACCTGAAAAAGGCACTATGGGGGTGACAAGAGCCTTTGGCAATATCCAAAAGGCCACAGGTGACAGGTGAAAGCCATCCCTAGCGAAGCATCATGTCTTGTCGAGCATGTCATCCCAGGCTGACAGGCATTGGATCCCCTTTCACTGACACCAATACTTAAGCCAGTTGTTGTAATTGATCATCTTGTCTTCATATTGTGGCATCATTGCTTGGTGAGGGTAGGATGATACTCAAGGTCATCAAGTTTGCATATACTACATGGTGGTAAATGCTGTTTAGCACTACCTTACATTGCTTAACACATGGCAATCATGCCTCAGGTGGTGCTGCTGGGCTGCCTATGTCGGATGCACATACTACACTCCTTGCACATGTTTGAAAGCAGATTGTGTCAACTTAGGCATCCCTTTCACTATATGTGGGAGTCAGAGAGAGGTATCATTTCCAGGGTTCCTACTGAGCCAGTGTATGTGCTATGCGTTGCCTCTTTGCCAAGGCATACTGGGCACGCCTCCTTCTGCCTACTGGGGCAGGCTCAGGTTGTTCCTCCTCCGAGTCACGCTCTGCCTGTGATGGCCTTGGCAGTGGTGGGGGGCTGTTTGGCCCAGGCCTATGCTGGTCCTTCTGCAGCTGTTTTTGCAGAATCATATTATGTAGCATGGCACATACCATGACAATTTGGGTACATGTAGTTGGTGAGTATTGCAAGGCTCCACCAGATGTGTCCAGGCACCAAAACCATGACTTGAGCAACCCAAACACACGCTCGATTACATTTCGTGTTTGTGCGTGTGCCTTATTATGGTGTTCCTGTTCAGGTGTGTGTGCATTTCTGATGGGTGTCATCAGCCACGGCTCCAGTACATAGCCAGCATCCCCCACTAGGTGACCATGTGGGATGTCCCCATTGGAAAATGTCTGGTACAGCTGCATCAGATGCCAGATATGGGAATCATGGTAGCTTCCAGGGCAGCCAGCACACACATTCATTATTATGCCCTGGGCATCACACACAACCTGGCAGTTGATGGAGGGGAAGCCTTTGCGGTTAATGTAGGCCCTACCCTGCTCACTGGCTGGTGCTTTGATGCGTATATGCGTGCAGTCTATTGCACCCACTACCTCAGGGTATTCTGCTATTTACTGGAAGAGACGCATATTGCTGGTCAATACCTCACGGGAATTGGGGAAATATACATGATCACCGACATGTGCTGACATGGCATCCAGGAACTGGTTCAGTACCCTGGATGCTGATGCCTGTGATATCCCCATCATATCACCAGTTGTTCTCTGGAAGGTACCTGTTGCTAGTATTCTTAGGCCAACACATACCTTGGTTTTCACTGGGATGGGTTCCCCTCTGTTGGTTCTGTGTGTGAGGCATGGCCTGCACAGCACAACAATTTGCTGCCGGAAGTCTCTGTTCACTCTATAGTGCTCCACTATCTCCAGCTCATGTGACCCCTGGTAAGTGACCCTGGGCCTGTACACGCTTCTCCGTCTCCTCACTGTGGGTTGTCCAGCAGCATTTGCATTATCACTACCCTCAGCATGTTGCATATGTTGCCTTATAACAGCAATGGCAGCCCCTAGCACTTTTTGTCTGAGCAAAGCTTTTTCAGTTTTCACTTCTAGTAGCTTACTCCTGTGTTGCAGTGTCTCTTGAGAGAAACAAACTGCACTGTTGTTTGCAGAGTTTTAAGTGCTGGGCTGGGCTAGTGTTCTGCCTGTGTAATTGCCTGATTCCGATTGTTTGCACCTGCTAGCTCTACTAGTATTCCCTGGTAGCTTCCTACTATTTGTTGTGCTTCCTTTTTCCTTTCTGTTTCCTCAGGGGGGAGCGACGCACATACAAGCGCAAACACACTCACAGCAGCTCACACACGCGCACACATGTTTAGACGGACTAATACTTGCTTATTCGGGTTAAAATGCGCTCACACCAGCTCAAACGCGCTTACAGGTCTTTAAACAGCCTTATACATGCTTACTCCGGCTTAAACGCATGCACTCACGCTTCCATGCACGCACTCTGTCTTACTCGAGTTTACAGGCACGCACACATGCGCATACCCACTCAGCAAGAAACTTTGGTGTTATCCACAGTATACACCTTCCATTTCTTGGCTTTCCCTGGCCTACCTATTGACACACCTCTTTCCATAATGTCTAACTGACAGCTAACACATGCCACTCTGCTCCAATGAGCTTCACTACTTTCATACATACCCCCCTTGTGATGTCACCTATCTCCTACTCTGTTACTCCCCATATCCTACTCCAACACTCCACTAACTGTGCTCATTTGCTATGTAAAAGTGCGATTCACTATCCTAACACATTTACATAGGATTACTAATGCTTGGTTACATGTCTTAGACTGGGCTTCTCCCCTTAGCAACCCCTACTCGGTGGCCATGTTGTCTTCAGCCTGCTATAACAATTTTCATAAGTTCCACGTTTGTGGCTTTTATTTTCTTATTTTATGATTTTTATAGCGCACCCCATTTGCGCGGCGCTGCACTATGCATAAACATCGGAAATCGCCGAAAAAAAAAAGTATTTTTATTTTAATTTTGCATCTGGGAACATTTCCAGTGGCCATATATTTGGCCATTGGCATGCTTCCTCAACCATATGCAACCTTTATTTGGAGCTGACAAGGCTCCATTGTGCTATTTGCAGAATGGTACTCAGTTGTCAACTGAGTACATTTCTGCAACTAACACAGCTCCTACTCGGACAGGCTTGTGCTTCCTGGATCTCAAATTTACCTCATTTGCATGCCTTTCGGCTGAAAGTGAGGTAATTTGCATATCCCAACCCTGTCCATGTAGGAGAAGTTTTAGGAGCTCTCTTACACGCCCTTACAGGCTGTTCCTGGATCGCTCGTCGGACATGATGGCTGCATGGAGTCTTACTCTACTTGTACACTCCATGCAAGCCATCGTGAATCCGGCCCAATGTTTAAATAATTCCTTTTTCTGAAGTAAAAATTCTGTATACTGTTTTTTTTTCTTTGACAATAACAAGAACAAACATTTTCCAAAATTCAAAAAAATCAAACAAAAAAATAATTTACTACCATGGGAGATCAAAATAGAAAGAGCTAATGAACTCTCACCCCATTTTTTTTTTGTTCCTAATATTTTCCTGAATCCTCGGCTTAATGACTGTATTTTGCCTGCATTGGTCACACCACAAATTGACTGACTGTATAAATATTTGATGTGTTGCACAAGTAAGGATTGGCACAGTGGCTGAAGGTGGCCCAGCAGTCCAGCAGGTAGTGTCGCTGGGTCACAGCAAGAGGTTCTCTGGTGTGATTCTCAGCTGTAGTGCCTTCTGTGCTGTGTGTTTTTATTGTGTTCCCTTGGGTTTTTTCCAGTTTCTCCCCACATTCCAAAAACATGTTGTACATGGATTGATCACTGTAAATTGGCTACAGGTGTGAGTGTATGTATGGAAAGGAAGAACAACCATGACAGGGCTAGCCACCCAGTGGTATGAACATTGGCTCCAGATAATTGCCACTAAGTGACATCTTGACCCCATGTGCAAAAATGGGAAAAAGGGGTTTTGGATGGATGGATTAAATTATTATTTTAAACCTTTTACAATAAAACAGCACATATAGCAGCTGTCATGGGGTCACAGGGGGTGCTCCCTCATGACTGGTTAGTATGAGATGCATAGCTTAATTTCCTTTCATAACAACTAACTGATCACATAGTAAAAAAGGAGTTGACATACTAAACATGATTATATGTGTGACACTGCCAGCCCAGCTATCTGGAATTTTGTAAATAATTCTATGTCATTTGTGAATATTGATATGATTTATACAGAACTGTACTATATCATTTGTGAATATTGATATCATTTATACAGACTGTATGTTATGTACTGAGCTTCAAGAATGTAACCACATCATACCCTGCTGGAATATAGAAGATTAACTTACAAAACTTCAAGAAAATAGGTTGAAATTAAGTGTTTTATGATGTGCTATAAAAGTTAGTTTATGCAGTAAGGAGACATGATGTCTAGAGCTAGAAGTTTTTCTATCGTCTGAAAAGAAAAGTAATTAGTATTTTTAAAATGTAGTGTTTGGTTGCTTTATGACTTCCTAGCAGCTATACAGTTCTGCAAACTTCTGAGAGATATGTACTTCTCACAGTGAGGTGTTAAAATTCTGTTAGTATCTGTTTATCCTGGGAACTGAAGTCAGGTGGCAAAGAGTGATGTTATCCAAGCTAACCCAGCAGTAATGTTTGATATTAATTTAAGAACTCTCTCAAAGAGAGACTAGGCATTTTGTCTTTGACCTGGAAACATCCATCATCAGCACTTCTGCCTGTGTGTTGCTATGTAAGTAAGTTGTTTAGGGCATAGTATCTTTTAGCTATAGTTAGAAATATAGTAAAGATTAGTTTAGATGTTTTCTGTATTTATTTGAGACTGTCCTGCAATGTTGTTTTAACATATTTCCTGTGATTCTGAACTCTGTAGTCACTGTGTTGATTATTGTCTTGTTCTTTTATTATTAAATATATTTAAACCTATCTTTGTGGATGATATTTGTGAGACATATTTAAGCTCTGAGAGTACTTGCATATGTATTTGGTGATACTGTACAGGCCAGTCCTAAATAGCCTTGCAAGTCTTGGTCACACTTACCATTTGGATAATACAAACATTACACAGTAGGACTGGTAATGCTGTAATTAAATCAAAAGGTGCTTCAACAAAGAATTAGTTTAAGGGTGTGCACACTTATGCAACCAGCTTATTTTAATTTTTTTTTTGTATTTTTTCCCCTAACAGATTTGTTTTTCATTTGAATTGTACAGGTTATAGGTCACATTAAAGGTGGGAAAAGTTTTGAAATTATTTATTGTGGTCTCATTTTTTATATCACAAAAACCTGGCATTTTAACAAGGGTGTGTACACTTTTTATATCAACTGTATATGTTTCATTATGGGGAATGTGGATGTTTGCTGTCAATGTGATGTCTTTGCCAGATTTACCAAAACTTTTCTTCCAAGAAGCATGCATCTTTTAATGTCATGGCTGGAATCTCTATCTGCAGAGATCATTTAATCCTGAAAAATAAAATATATTACTGTCTCCCCTACTTCCTCATCTGTTTGTGAAGAATGATATTTATAGACAACAGAATTTTGTTTGTTTGCTTATTTATTTTTTATTGTTTTGAACATCAAGCCAACTTTTTTCAGTAGGTTAGGCACATTCTACATTGGAAACTACATGAAGAGAGAAAGAGACAACAAGTGAACAGAGGATCAAACACACGTACATAAATGGAGGGTACTCTGTGTGCAGTCTAACATAGTGTAATAGTAATACCAACATGAGAGGGTCCATGACTGCCAAGCTGGTAAGAGCTAGAACTTGAAAACCTGAATGGCTGGTAGAACATAGTTAGTTATCATAGGCAGATGCCCCATTAAGCTATCACCTGCTAGGTAGGGAAACAAATTTAGAGGGAGAGTTGGCTGCCTGTGAATCCAGTGGTCTGAAGCAATATGGTAGAATTCATGGAGACTTAAGGACTTGGTGAGTGTGTTCTGGAGGAGCCTGGAGAATTAGGGAATGCCAGTGAAGGTTAAGAGCACAGGATGTTCTTTAGCTGCTGAAAGGCAGCTTCTGCCTCCATGGTCTATGTATGTATATAGGTTTAGCTAGTCAGGTTGCTGAGAGAACAGGCAATGGTGGCATAAATTTTCTGCAGTAAATGGTCAAGCCCAAAAAAGGCCTTGCCTTTTGCTTTTTCATCTGACATCTTGGCCAACCCCTTACTGCCTTCATTTTTCTCTCTCTGGTGTTTATTTTACTCCCTGTTACACACACCAAATATCTCACGTCTTTTCATGCCAGTTCTGAGTTTAGATGCATTTGCTGTACGCCCTGCCTGCTTAAGGTAGTTTATTATTATTATTATTATTATTATTATTATTGTCTATTATTTATTTAAAATTATATTATGTAGTACTTGTAAAGTGTATTTCTTATCTGTTTTATTCAAATTGTTTGTGATGTTTTCATTCAGGTTTCAATATAACTGGTATTCTGCATCATTGTAATCTGAATCTTGTATTTAGTTTGTGTTCCTATTTATACTGCTTGGGGAGCTTTTCTTCCTGGGTCTCTGCTGTAAAGGGGCTGTAACTCAGTTGGACCATTTTGGTAAACCAAAGGAATAAATAAGTATTTTTATATTGTGTAATAGGAACCTCCTCCTGCTTCTGGAGCTTTGATAATGTATCATTTACCATGGTCTGAGGTATGGACAATAGTCTTTTCTCCTTATCAAGTTCTCTGACCTCATCTGCCAGACTTACCAAAGCAGTCTGTACCTCTCTTTCTGCAGGGCTTCAGCACATGCAAATCACATACTCAGTTCTGCTGGTTTCTGTATAACTTGCATCACTTTGTCTGTGATCTGAAATGGTCCCTGACATGTGGCTAAAACTTGTTCTTGGTAGTGGCAATGAAGACTAACATCTAGTCCCAACCTGGAACTTTCTATGCTTAGACTTTCTGCTGCATTTCACCTGTTGAGAGACTTGTTTATTTCATATGCTCTCAAGCTACTCTTTTGCCAGTCCTGACAGCTGATGCAGTGAACCAGTGCACTTTTAAATAGGGGCTTTCCCTTTCCCTTTTCCCATGTCTCTTTGGTGCTGACAGCCCCTATGCAGTGAGTACTGTGCAGAAGGTTAAAATGATTAAATCCATCTTACTCGTGGTACCTCTCAAATGGCAAATTGGCGGTAGGGTAAAAGTTAATCCCAATTCTTCCCACCCTTCTCAGTGAGTTTTCTTAACATGGGCATTAATGTCCGGTATCCGGGAGAGTTAGGATAGTGACACTTGGAAACTTGGAATTAGGTGTGTGTGTGTGTGTGTGTGTGTGTGTGTGTGTGTGTAATATAGATGACTGCAGTTAATCCCGCGAGTTTTGAAGAGACGCCATATCATCAGTTCTGCAGAAATATGGAAATATGACACAAACCTTTAAATACACCACAGTGACCCAGACTAGATAGCAAGTACAAATTGAGCTGCTTAGTTTAAATACCTAGGGTGTTCATAGGTTCATAGGTAGGTACTAGGCTATTGCCCCTAGGGCCTGTACAAGCCTAGCCATAACAATTCCCTGGCTATTGCTTCCCACAAATATTTACGTTCTTGGACCCCTGTCTAGCAGGGCTACTGATGTGATCCCTGGGGTGAATTTCCTATCTCCCATCCAATCATCAAGGTTCCTCTTGAAGAGGGCCATTGAGATGCTCTGCCTGACATGTATGGGCAGCCTATTCCAGAGTATGGGGAGTCTCTGGGCCAGGAACCTATCCCTCCAGCATGTTCTATTCATCGTGATGACAAGGTTAAGATCCCTGGAGCGTGTGGCACATTGGGATTGGGATTTCTTTAAAGGAGAACCACACCCACAGAATCAAAAAACATGTTTATTTTATCATGTTTTGATGTTTCCAACATTTTAACACTACTCTGGGACTCTTTACAGGGTTTTAAATATTTTTATATGTAATTTCAGAGTCTGGCCACATGGGGTCTAGCATCTTGAAGAGATATCAAAATGTTCTAATCCTTTTGCCCTCCCACTTTCCACTGTTTGTCTGTAACACATTGCATCATGCAGGCTTCTTTGTTTAGAAGCTTCTGTGACTGCATTCAGTTTACATTGCAAACCCCAGTGTCTTTAAGTTAGTCAGTTTGAGCGAACATGTCCTGCTGTTCAATGACTACTGAAAAGACAAACACAGATGAAGCCACACAACAGAATTGTTAAAGGAGTACAACGGGTTCCACAAATACATTCCTCAAATTCTGTGCCCTTTTTGTCCCTATTTATAGCTGCCCTGTATAATCGACAACAATGCAACGTTTAGAAAATAGAAATTCCCCTTACTTCTCAAATAGAAGCTTACCTTAGCATACAGGGATGGTTTCAGTAGCATAAACATTCTCTTGCGTTTCACAAAAGCTTGTTGGAGTCCCCCAGTTACTGACGTTATCGCGGCCAGGCAATGGAGGTTTTTTTTGTTTTTACAGTTCCCTCCCCCAAATTGACATCACCACAGCTGGCCTCTGGTTCTCAGTCCAACAATGAAGACCACCCATTCTGTGATGTCACAGCTGCTTTGTCTTTCTCCCAGCCTTGGAGTGTAAAATACAGCTTCAGGTAGGGACATTCTTTTTTCCTCCGGGTTTCCAGTACGTAGTATTTTGCTAGAGGAACCTGCTGTGCAATTCTCTGCCTTCATCAGTTTTACTTTGTGGCCTGCTTAATTGGTGAGTTTTTGGAAAAACAGTAAAAGTTGCAGCTTTGTTTCTTGATTCTTGTCTCCGTTTGGTTCTGTTAATACAACTTGTCGCTATTGTGTTTTTGCTGCTTTAGTTCGATTCCTGGTGTGCACGTGGTTTTGGTCTTGAATGGCAAACGATTTTCTTTTATTGCTAATGTTTTTTTTTAATTGGTGTATTTGTTTTTGTGAGCATAATTGTGCAATCACAATCTAGGTATCCCTTTTTTTACACTCTCTCAGCTGTTTATTTTAGAATGCTAAAGTGGACATATAGTGGGGAAATGTATTTTAACAGCCACCGGACAGGATTTCAAACTGATGCAGTTTCTTCATTTGTATACATTGTAGCAATGCAACTACAACAGTGAAAATTAGGTCCATACGTTATCTTGTATATCCTCTACAGCATCTTATCACTCTGTGCACAGAAAGATAAAGGGGAGATTATGCTCCAAGTGAAGACTTGATCGCACAGAGATGGTTATGGGCGAACTTGGTTTTCTCAGCTATGTAGAGAACATCTGACAAGCAAGCAGTCACGGGAACAGTGGTATACGTAGTGATAGTAACATAAGAGCAGATAGAAAGAGAACATCATGAGACTCCTCTTTTGTAGATGAGTAGCCCTTTATCCTCAAGCAGGCCTTAAATGTAGAGAATTTTCTGAGGAAGAACAAGCTGGGGACTGATAACAACAAAATAATGATTGACCAGTTACATGTCAACTACAACTTATCAAACCATTTAAAACAGATTAAGCATTGTGGATGTATCACCTGGCACATTTGTTTCAGGTTAGAGAACTCCATGCCTCTGCCAAAATGAAGTGAAATGATACTGACTAAAGTTAAAATCTTGCTTTTAATCTTTCTTCAGTTGTCTCTGGAGTCATAAAGTCACATATTTGAAGACCCTAGCACAGCCAAGGAAATAGTTATAGGCTCATTGATTGATATGCACATATTACACTACTGATGTGTGGTGATGTTAAGAAACCTAGACATAAGTTCTCATAATAGTTTTGAGCCCTTATATTTTGCATACAAATAACCCAGAGATGGTACAAACAATGATATGAAGAATTATCCTCCCAGACCTGGGCTTTAGCTGGTGGAATGTAACCAAAGAAAGGACTTTACAATCATGGATGTATTTAAAACCAAGGCAACACCTCCTAGTCTTGTCATAGACTTTTAAATATGACACCTGCAGAATGCACACAAAACCACAAGAAATAATAAATAAATAAATAAATAAGCTTCAGAGTAGCCCACAAGGTCGACAGAGTGCGTGTGCTGACAAGCAATGGGCAGCAGCTGCTGCTCTGACAGGGATCCAGGGAGGACAGTACAAAGGAAATCGGCCTGCGTCCATGTTTTGAGTATAGGTCTGAATAACTGAAAGGGGAAACGAACAAAGGAAAAGGTGTTTTTATCATATGTTAGTATGGACTTCAGTCTAATAATTACTTATATACTTCAAGCAAACATACTTTATAAAAGCAAACAGTGTTAAAGGAAAGGCAATTTGCCCTTCTATACTCTCAACCTCAGTAAAGGTCTTTAAGGAAGAACTAAATACTGTGAAATTTATTAACAGAAAGATACTATAATCTTGCCACTGTCACTAATATTTTAGATAAAGTAGCAAAGGAATGAATACCATTTGTTCTTGTTTTTTTCTTGTCTTGTAACTTTATTGACATTGATTTTAGTAGCAGGAGAGATAGGAAAGGCTATGTACATTTTTTTACTAAAGTGACTACATATCTTATGATGAAAGTGGGCTGCTTATTTTGATGGAACTACTATTTCATAACAAATTTGTTTTATCTTAATCAAAACTTTATCATTAGCTTCAGAATATTCCTGTTGGAGCATTTTTGTTTTAAGCTAGTACTCACTGAATGAGAAAATCTTAATTTACATTTTTTGCACATTATACTGACAGTCTTTCTTAATCATAGGCAGGCAGAAAACAAGAACATTTATGGTTTATAGTAATTTTAACACTTAATTTTCTTTCATTCATTGAAAATTTGTCTGAAATGTGTTTATTTCTGAATGTGCAACAATATGCTGAAACCACTAGAGGAAGTTTATGCTATAAAGTTTATAAGCCCTCCTTTACTTACAATTATCTATGTGCTTCAAGTAGACATTCTGAACTTGATAAAATGAACACTATTAAGGGGCACGCAATTAACTCTTCAAGATTAATGACCTCAAAAGATGTCCTTAATAAAGAACCTTTGGGGAGAATGACCCCCCACAAATTATCACACTGATAATAAGGCAATAAGCATGCAATCAGTCGTGAGGGACTTGGGAACCCAGGTTGATAGCAAATTGACTTTTGACCACCATATTGCTGCCGTTGTACAGAAGACTTTCTACATGGCCCACCTCATTAGTAAGGGTATCTCATCCAGGGACAAGGTGGTCATAACATCCCTGTGTTCTTCCCTGGTTCCCTATCAGAAGAGCGACTGCTGAAAATAGTGAATGCTGTTCTGTCGAGCTGTAAAGTTCAAAAGCTGAGAATGTCGAAGTCATGGAACAACTGTTTTCGGGACTTCGCTGTTTTGCCCACTGTGGTGCGATCTTGGAGTTGGTATATTTAATTTGGGGGGGTGTGCGGGACAAAGCCCCCCACTTTATTTAGTTTGTTATTTATATATATATATATATATATATATATATATATATATATATATATATATATATTTGACATTTTTGGCTTTCAGACTGTATAGTTTGACAGAATAGCGTTCGCTATTTTTAGCTTTCACTGTTCTGATATAGATGCTTCTTCCCTTATAAGACCGATTATTGAATACAATCCTCCTTTTAGCATGTACCTCACAAAGCACATGCAGCAGCAGGAGAGACCACAGAGATTCCTCACCCGGAGAATCCAGGGCCTCAAACATCTACCCTACACAGTCCCTCTACTCAGTCTCCTACAGACTCCTCAGAGGTGGCCTCTGTTTGGCATACAAAGCAATCTCAGACCCTGCCCTGATGGGACTGCTGCATATCCACAACATAATATCTGCAGAGAAAGCTAACTTTTCCTTTTTACTGTATTAGTTATATTCTTGAATTTTGTAAGTCCCTTATTTGCTTTATACTTGGTCCTGCAGAGAAATAAAATAGCAAGTAGAAAGAGGACTCCCCTAACTGGTTCCTGTATTCAAACTCAACTTGTTGCAGATGAAGTTGTCCACCTTAGTTCTTGCCTCTTACCTTTCGTGTATCCTCTTAAGTAGCCATAGTGTTCTGTCTGGAAGTGCAAATGGTAGAGATCCAGGATGACTTCTTTACTATCGACAGTAGTGACATTTTTGTACACTGTGCTTCCCCCTGTACTGTCATTGTTGTATTAATGTTGTCATAATGCTTGCCTCCTCTCCACAAAACCATATTGATTTCGTATCTGTCAATTTTTGGTAACACCTTTACCATGCTGGAAGCTGTACAGACATAATGTCTGTCAATAGTGGTAGTGTACCCAGCACAGGAGGAAGGTAAATAATACAGGTATGGGAGTGGTTGATGGGTTTATATTTCTACATTTATAGGATGCTCTAGTACTTTTTCTTTCTGTAATGAATGTTTTCTGATGCTGTGCTATCTGTGTGTGTGATTTAAAGGCAGATGAGTTTTTTCAGCTTATCACTTTGAGAATTGCATAAAACCCCAGGCATTTGGACTTTAGATCAGATTTCTACCAACTACTGTTTACGTTTTCAGAAGGGGATTTTTTTTTTTCAAAGCTAATATTGATAGCAGCTTGTTTTTCAATAGTGGCTGCATTGCTTCCTAGCCTATATTAATCTCCCATGTACCAATAAACGACAGTTTTAGTATTTCTTGTCTCTTTCCTTGGAACCAGACACTCATTTTTCACCAGTTATATCGCATTTATTGACTGGCAACATTGAAGATTACTTGCTACTAAGGAAGACTGAGACACTTCCACCTTTTGTCCATGTCTCTTGTGATTGATGGTCTACATGTGTGAACGGCACATTGGCCTTGTACTGACAGAGTACATTCTGTGGGTTTAAACCATGTCTCTGTAAGGGCAGAAATGCAATGTCTGTATTCTCTGCAGAGATTGTAGGTTGTTGAGTTTCTTAAGGTTATTAGCATGGAGCAGTAACACCTTAAATTACTTCTGATTTTATTTGCATTGTCAGTCGGTTGGTCAATGAAGGGATGTGAAAACTGTTTTCAATCTACAATGGTTTAGTTTAGCAAATGGTCATCATTGATTGTGCTACAGAACTTGAAAGCAGTGTTAGTATCACATCAGGGGAATATATTTGCTTTTGCTGCAGATGGCTGTGGGTTCTACTACCGCAACTTGTAGATGTATTGTTAATATTATGTTTATCTTTATTGGGGGGTGCTGCAGTACCTAGAGTGTGTCTTCGTTTTTTCGGTTTGACATCCATCCCATTGCAGCGTTAGCAGCTTACCATTATTTGTTAAGTCGCCTGGGCAACGTTTTCTTCTAAGGCAGCAGGCACTGAATCTGTAGATGAAACACTGAAATATAAAGCTGTTTGCAGCAACCTATTCATTAGTTACAGCTTTCTTTAATGTGGAATTATTCAGATTCATTTTACTGCTCCACAAATTGTGATTATTAACTGTTACTGAGTACCCTATTTTGGTTGAAATTTTCTGAAATGAACAGTTTTATTACTGATGCATATGCTTTGTTTCATTGCTTACTGGACAAATGTTTAAAACTACAAATTTAAAACACACTAACAACTGATGCTGTGTTATACAAGAAATATAATTGAAAACAATCGAGATGGTGCATCAAAGAACAAACGCATGTATGCATGGTCCGAAAAATTTGTGCATGGGACCAATAGCTTGAATTAAGCCCAACGGTAGACTTAATCCACCACAGACCGGATGCATTGTCTTTGAATGGACATATCAATGCCATTTCAATGGTAGAGAGGTTTACTGTTCATGCAAAGTCTGTTTTCATTGTGCGTCCATATTGCTTTGTTTATCAAATGTCTGCCTGTGTTTCTGCTACAAAACCACCACTCACATTTTCTATTGGATTAAGGTCTGGGATGTTTTTCTGTGTAAGAAAAGGCTTCTGTCTTGCAACTCTACCCCATAGTCGAGACTCATTAATATCTAAGTGTTACATTATTCGACTGAATTACTCAGGTCTTCTCCTTACTGATGATGCTGAGTCTGTGTTACAGAACAGCTGCACAATGTAATGTAATGAATGCCTACTCAACAGGTTATGTGCAGTAATTATAACCTGTATCTCAGCATGCATAACTTTGCAGTAATGAAAGGAAGGTCATTATCAGATTAGCAATATGTGTAGTTACAATATAGCAGTTGGTCATTATCACTTTTCTGGGAAAAGTCGCAGCTGCTGTCACTGTTATTCACTTAAGTAGAAGTCATTATCACTTTGATCAATGCACAAGCCAGGTTGTGTTTTTTCTCTGCTTGGAGTCATTGCAAGCAACACCCTCCCATTCTTCATCAACTGCCTACCCTGCTACACCGGCATACATTGTCTGTAGTTCCTTTAGAGGGTATTTACATGTGCCCTTTCTGTGCATACATTGTCTGTAGTTCATTTAGAGGGGGTTTACATGTGCCCTTTCTGTGCCCCCTTGTCAGTTACCAGCCAAGCCCTTATGCACCAAGGCCAGGAAGGTTCCTCTTCAGAGATTTGTGCCAACTTCTCTTGTGTTGGTCTGTGCATCACGGGGGGCATACCCAGCCATCCATGGATCTTGTGGTTGACCTGGATTGCAGTTGGGAACTTGGAGACTCTTCAGCTCAGTCCCATAGTGCTGCTGTCCTAGTTAAACATGGCCTCAGGGCTGCCACTGTGATGCAGTGTTTACCTCCTGGAAATGGCACATGCAAAAAGACAAAGCCTGGGGCAGTCTTAGTCTTTTCACATGTTGTCTTGGTTGACCTCTCCACTCAGTCTCCCTCCTTTCAGGTGTAATAAATGTATGTCGGTCAGGACAAGATCCTTTTCATTCGGTCCCCCCTTTGAGTCCTTATGACCATTACCGAAAGGACACATGTAAATGGAAAAGGCAGAGAAAGGTAGAGTGCTGGCATTGCATGCAATCAGGAGTCATTGCTGCTACCAGCAGTCTGAGTGGGTAGCCAGCACAGGTATGGGACACTTCAGACGCCCACAGCCAGAAGTACCGTGCCTGTCCTAGGCATATTAATGGAGTGGTAGTCCTTACCCTGCTTTTTCTCTTGACATGTACCCATTCAGCAGTATGATGGCTACACCAAGAATGTGTATATTTACAATGATATGTGTCTACATGGTAACAGAACTGTGCCTGTATCTTGTACACATGTACAGACTGCAAACTTTGTTTTGGACTTAGCTTATGGAAATTATGAATAGTTTCATATTTTGGTAATAACTTTGCAATGGAGCTTCTCAATGTGCTAAGTAATATCACATTTTGAAGACAGTATTCATAGTTCCAACATGGTAAAATAACTGTGTCTGTGTACTATACACAGGTACAAATATCAGAGTTTGTTTAGGATTGAAGGATTATGAAATTTTACATTTCCAATACTTCTCATTATGATGCCCATCTCTTTGCATGGGAGCATGGTGATGACAGAAATGATGCATCATTTTGAAGAGGACACTGAGCCATGCACAGAAATGAGCTGTGAAAGTGTCCGATTACAAGCCTGGTTTTAAATGCTGCACTTTTTAGTCTTGCTGGATGCACATGTTCTATCCAAGTGGAAGTACTTATGTTCAAGTCTATTGTACTACAGTTTAGTATATTGAATAGTGCCAGTCCATGATGAGTACAGCACATTCCTGGAAGGCACTTGAGCTGTGAAATAGTACATTTTCTTTTTCGTAGGTGAACAATGAGTTAGTGTGGTTTGTTTGTAAGACACTGCAAGGCAGATCGTTCAGGATTAGAATGTAGTACGAATAAAAGTACAAACAGAAATGTTTAAGTTGTAATGACATTTTGTATGCTGTTTGTAGAAGTAGATATGTAGTCATCAAGTGATCCTTTACTGTAAGTGAAGGAATGCAAAAGTAGCTTGTTTTCTTATGAATTCATTAAATCATCATTTTCTTATATGTAATACCAGCATTTTTTAAGCATTCAAGGGCCTTGCCAGTTGTTTTTTGTTAGTTGGTAAGCTTTTACTATGTGTTCCACATTTTGACCATTTCACCCATATTATCTGAGCTAGTGTTCCTCAGTTTGGAGATGGACGGTTGAGAGCTATGCAACAGTGTTTCACGATGGGAAGATAAATGTTAAAGAGTGTGATTGTTTGGAAAGGCAAGGGCGAGAGCTGTATCTGAAATGGAGCTGTGCACTTACCTGGACCAAGAATGGGGAAGCTTCTGTGCTTCCTTGGTAATAATGAAATAAACTTGGAGTATTAGTACAAGGTGTGCCTGACATTTGAACTCAATGGTTTAGCTTTACCAAGGAAATGATTGTGGTCTTTTCTTGCTGCCTTGCAGTGTCATTAATTTGGTACTCTGTGAGAGAGAATGGTTTGTGGAATTTTTGTTTCTGTGACACATTCCTTTCCAAAAGTAACTGTACAAGTGTTATTTGTATTTGTGGTAGAGTGAAGAGCTATTAAAGGGAGCCCATGCTCAGTTTTTGGGATAAGTATGTTTATAGCTTTGGTTGTACACATGCTGGAGGTGAGAAGGTATGAGAGCTTGTAGCTTAAATTTAGTTATTTAAGGTTCCGCTAATATTATCTGTATGGTTTGTTAATAAGAGAGTAGTGTCCAATGTTACGGTCCCATGGAAAGCTGTACATGGCATAACCAGTATGGACATTTACAAGACACTGAGTTGGTTACAGTTATGTATATGTAAAGGAAGTGGGTAATAGTATGAATGCTCTGTGGTTGGCTTTTTCAGTAGAATGTAATATATTAAAAAGAATGTGTAAATGGTATTGTGACATCTTCAAACTGCGAGAACATCCACATTTCAAGAGAAGTAGTAAGGGGGGGGGGGCGTAGACGAAAGACAGACAAGTGCTATCTCATAAAATTAGTAAGTTAAGCACATACTAGGTGCTATATTTATATAACACAGATGACCCATCTACAAGTTAACATTCTGTATTAGTTGTGAATATAACACTTGATGTTTTGGGGTCATTCTTGCCCAGTTCTATAACATACAATGTTCTTAATCTCCAGATCTTTTTGGAGTTATATAAGGATTTAAAAAATACATACTTTCATTAGCTTTATACATTCATAAAAAATCATGCCATGCAGAATATTATTACAGCATACACATTGCTAATAACAGATGAATGTTCATCTTTAAAGATTGTCTTTTCAACATCTTCAGAGAAAAATATGACTACTCTTTCTAACAAGAAAGCTGCTCCACACAGAGGCATGGAGAAATTAATTCAGGAATGAAACTGGTGTTCTTGTCAGTTTCCTTAATTAAAAAAAAACATAGATGATGTTATCTGTAGCTGTTATAGCAAAAACCAGTGGTAATCTGTTACCAGTGAATATTCTGCATTGTGGAGCGCAGTACAGGAAATGGGATTTATCTGCTGCTCTTGTTTAAATAATGATACATCTAGGTCATATCCAATCAGTTAACAGCATCTTGATTGAATAAATAAAAGTTAAAGGCATACACTATACAAACACTATATAAACAATCAATCATATAAATAGTGAACTAAAAATATATGTAAAAAAACTGTAAAAACATGCTCTGTAAAATTAGATAGTGGTAAAACTGTAAAATATATGTACAAATATTAGAAGATGTGACCAAACATAATAATCAATGTTTCAAAGCCCTGTTCCTAAGAAAAGGTTTCAGTGAAACCTTACTATTTAGTCCAGGTGGTCTGTCAGCCTGAAGCCTAATTATCCATTCTTGTTCTGAGGCTTCGGTCTTGTTGTTCTTGTTCCCACCTCTTTTATTATCTTGTATGATATGTAACACTAGAAACTTGAAGGTGTGTGGCTCCCACCTTTATAACATGCATTGCTAACGCACTTGTCTCTTTTTTAATTTTAATGTCCCTTACATGTTCTAGGACTCTATCTTTGAGTAGCCGATTAGTTTTGCCTACATAGTAGGCTGGGCATTTTGTACAGAAACCAAAGTATACAACATTCTTACTATAACAGTCTGTATAAAAGCGTGTATCAATGCTGAACTTTCTAGTCGGGTGTGTATACTGCCGCCCTCCAAATATGAAGGGGCAGGCTGTACAACTTCTACATGGAAACGTACCTAGCCTATCATACCTTGCATAGTGGTCTCCATCTAACTTCTTATAGCACAACTGTCTTTTTAATGACATGTTGTTTTTGAAGGTAAACAATGGTGTAGCCTCTATAACACCTTCTAGTTTATCCACATTTAACAATATGCCCCAATTATTTTTAATTATATCACAGACTGTACTGATATTACTTGCAAATGTTAATGGAAAACGTAATACATCATTCTCTGGATTCCTGGTTACTGTGGTACTGGTGGCATAGTTACTTTGGTTATCCTGGCTGATTCTCGTCCTGTCATAATAGGGCTTGTACCTCTCTCTTCTCTCATTCCAAGCCACTTTAATTTGTTTGTCTGTATCTCTGGCTTTATATCCCCTTTCAATAAACTCAAGTTTTAACAGGGTAAGTGCCTGGGACAAACTATCATCATCATTATATAGCCTCATGCATCTAACAATCTGTCCTTTGATCACATTGGTTTTAGTGTAGTTAGGATGCATACTACTACTATGCAGAACATAATTCTTTCTAATGGGTTTCCTGTACATGGAGGTATGAACATAATTGAGTGTATCTCTTGCAACTTTTACATCTAGAAACTCTATTTCTCTATTTGAGTATTTGTATGTGAAATTCAAAAAGGGGGTAATGGTATTAATGAAATTTAGAAATTGCTGCAAATTATCTTCGTTATCATGCCACAACAGAAAAATATCATCAACAAAACGTTTGTACCATATAATAGACTTAGCAAAAACGTTACCTGTCAAAATATTCTCAGTTTCCCATTGTACAAGTGCTAAGTTGGCATAGCTATTAGCACAAGCAGTGCCCATAGCCATGCCAACCTTCTGTATATAAAACTTGTCGCCAAACACAAAGATATTATTTTCTAGGATGATCTCAAGTCAGGTACAAATAAGTCGAATTTTGGTATTTTCTATCCCTTTTCTATTAAGTAGTTCCCTTAGATTATCTATGCCCCAAGAATGGGGAATAACTGTGAAAAGGGACTCTACATCAAGAGTAACAAGCCAGCATTGGTCATATATACCCTGCAAATGTACGCTAAGGTCTCTCAAAAAATCTTTAGTGTCCAATAAGACAGTAGAACATTCCTTAAGTATAGGATGCAGGTTTTTCTCAACATATATTGACAGTGGTTCTGTTGCCCACCCCCGACTAGATACTATAGGTCGCATTGGTGGGCTTTCTATGTTTTTATGGACTTTTGGTAGACCATACATAATTGGAGTCACTGGGTACTCTATATTGAAATATTCAAAAAGTGGCTCAGAAATCATGCCTGTTATTAACATATCAAACAAAAAATGCAGTCTATCTGTAATGGCTTTAACATGAGTTGCAGAAATATCACAATAAGTATCAGTGTTACTTAAATGTACTAACATACTTGCAATATATTTGTCTCTGTCTAAAATAATTCCTCCACCTTTATCTGCTGGATGTATTTCAACACTTTTAAAGCATTTTAAGTCATTTAACGCTTGCTGTTCACATTTAGATAAATTATAAAAAACATTGGTAGCTTCATTACTAAGCACACCCCTTATTTGTCTTTCACACACACCAATGAATAAATCAATCCCAGAATTACTGGAGGAAAAAAAGTACTAGTTTTTTTAAAAACATTATATTCATTGGATCCACCTTGAAAAATAGTTTTTAAAGTCAGTGTTCTGCCAAATAGCTTCAGTTCTTTTAGCACATTCACCAAGTCTACTCTCTGGGCAGGAACAAAACTCAAACCTCTGTTCAATAAAGTTTTTTGTGCTTCTCTGAAGTCCAGGCCAACACGAAAGGACTCTGGCTTGCAAAGTTCTCAGATGACTGCAAGTTGTGAGCTATTATTAACTCCAAGGAATGTTGACATCCTACAGAAAGGCCTCAAGGAGACCAACGACTGGTGTCAGAACCATGGCCTTAAGCTCAATGCCAAAAACATGTGTCTTCATCCCCTTTGGGAAAAAAACCTGGTTCCCTTGAATTACCACATTGATGATAGTCCACTGAACACAGAAGGCGTTATAAGATATCTGGGAACACAGGTTGACAGCAACCTCTCTTTTGACCACCATGTTGCCACTGTGGTCAGAAAGTCCTATGTGGCACATCTCATTACTAAGGGTTTTACATCCAGGAAGAAAGAGGCCATTGTCTCCCACTACTCTTTCTTCATTAGGCCAATCATCGAGTACAATGCCCCATTTGGCATGTACCTCATTAGACACCTGCAACAACTGGAGATGCCACAAAAGTACCTCACAAAGAGGATCCTTGTCCTTAAACACTTGTCCTATATGGACAGACTAAAAAAAAACTCCAGCTATTCTCTGTCTCATATCACCTACTTAGAGGCAATTTCTGCTTGACTTACAAAGCCATGTCTGACCCAGCTCTGTTAGAAATGCTACATCTAAAGAAATCCCAATCCCTCCACACCACATGCTCCAGAGACCTCAACCTCATTACCACAATCAATAGACCAAGCTGGAGGGACAGGTTCATAAACCAGAGACTGCCCATGCTATGGAATACACTTCCCATACATGTCAAGCAGAGCACCACAATGGCCCTCTTCAAGAGAAGTCTTGATGAGTGGATGGGAAATAGAAAATTCACTCTAGGATCACTCCAGTGGCTCTACTCAACAGAGGCACTAGGAACTAAGGTTGGGTGGCACGATACCAGGGTAATCCAATGGGTTAGGCTTGTAAAGGCTCCAGGGCCATTAGCCTAGTACACACCTATGAACCTATATTTTAAAAAGTGAAATGCGGAAAAGCACATGGTACAAGTTGAAGCAGCCAATACAAGAAGACTGCTTTCTAAACTCAGCCAGCTGTCAATCTTTGGAATTGTTCCTACGGTTGGGATTTTATTCCAGTGTTGGAAACTGCTAAAATGTGAATATGTTGCTGTAACAGGTTGAGTGGTACACTCCTGCTTTCAGGTACTGTTGTTGCCAATGTACATTATGCTACTGCCAAGCTCTAGCTGAGATAACACTCACTTTCAACGTTTTTGGTCTTCTCGCACCACGTGCTCCAGTCTGCATTTAGTAATTGCTTTTGGGCCTTTTTTTTCTAATTAGAAGAGCGGACAAGCACATGGTGCGAGTGGAGCCTGATAATGATAGAAGCCTGGTTTGTATCTGTACACAATAAATTGTCAAACTCTTGCATTACTGGTATTAGGTGCTTGGGTGCAACTTGGGCTGTCATCATGCTGCTGGCAAGTTGCAGCTGAGTTAAGGTCTGTTGCTCAAACCTTACAACTGTACAGCCTAGCATTGAATATATTGATGGTTTGATTCATGCTTTTGGTTTGGTTTTCATAAAATGTGTATTAATGCACAATTAATGGCAAAGTTTAAATGACTGAAGTTTGCTCAGAACATGTTTCAATTTAGTTTACCTTTCTACTATTTTCTTTAGCTGCACCTTTTATATCAGGGGTATTGACTGTGGTGGTGGTGCTGCGGTAGAGTTGTCACCTCACAGTTAGATGTTGCACGTTCGATTCTCAGTTAGAGCATCTTCCGTGTGTTGACATGCATGAATGGGTGTTCCTTCATTGAAGGTTGTGCATTAGGCCCGGCAAGCCAGCATGTAAAAATCTACTGCCAATCATTAGCGGACCGGAGTTCCGCTGTGGCGACTACTAACCGGGAAAAGCCGAAAGACAGTTTATTACGTATTATGTACTTGTTCTGAAATCCTTTGCTTTTACTGTCATTATTAGCACAAGAATGAGATAATGAATGTGTGATGTAAATCTGGCCAAGAAATGGAAAGATTGTCAAGACATCCCACTAGCTAGTTACACATGGTTCTTTTAACTAGCATTCCCTCCCCTTGTTCCTCATGTTGCTTATTGGCACTATCATCAACTATAAAGTTCCGTTGCACTTCACATCCTGACTAAATAACATTGAAGACTGAAGTTAGAAAATGACAGTCAACTGAGTTTCAGACTTCATACTCTTCAGAAATTTTTATTTTATCAATGTTTTACGTTTTTAGGAGCAATATTTTAAAACTGTCCCTATTTTTTGGCCTGTGTCACAATTTTACATAAGGCTTTTCTCCAGATTTCTTACCCTAAAAGGTATGCAACTTGCATTTAACTGGACTGACTCACTGATGCTATCACAACTATTACATTTAACATGTCCATGCAGCTTCCATATGCTACTGTGACCATCATAGAGAAGTAATACAAAATTTCCCTGATGATCTCGTAAACAGCATTGCACAGATCTCAACTATAGGTGTTTGGTCATTTTTGAAGTTTTGACCTCTGACATAGTTTGAGTGTACAGTGTCTCCCTAACTGTCTCTTCATAGTGCCATGTGTATCTTTCAGCTGATGTCCCTGATATTGACTCAAGTTTGTGCTCTCTCCCTCTTAAATTCTTATAAAATGTGCATCTCTCGGAGAAAATCTGATGAATTAAACGTAATGCATAATGGCAATAAATTTGAGCTCTAGGCATATTTTACTCTATAAAACCTGTATTACTTCTTATTCTTTTACGCTGTCAGTATTTTAAGCTAATAGTACTAGTTTTTTTTTTAAAAGTGTTCCTAATTATCTCAGATTTTTGTCTGGATTTGTTACTGATCATGTTCAGCTTTGCCCCGGGGTTGAGAGCTATGGTGCCATAGAGTGTTGTTTTGTGACTTGTGGTTCTGTAACAGTGGCCCTTAACTTTCCTCCCTTGCTACTGTCACTGCCTTCATTGTAGAATACCATTAGATCTGTGCAGCTTTTATCCCAATTTAGTGTTTATTGTGTCATCTTTGCCACCTAGTCAGGGTCTCCATCTACTAACCAGTTAAGCAGTTTATAGTTTCAGCATTTTGTCCCAGATTTACAATACAGAAGTTATTGCATTCTGCGGTATTTTCGCAAAATATTAATCATTTTTTAGTGATAGGCCTAAATGTTTTTATTCTCGCAAGAGGATACTGTAATTTTTAATAAACAATAATATAGTGTTGTGCAGCTGTGGTAACATAAAAACAATTATTTAATGGCTTATTTCATGTATATTGAGTTTCTGGAACTGGGTTTGTCTCAAATTAAGTTGCAAATGCTAGTCTGTGGCAACACGATTGTAAAGCAAGTGTGTTAGATGGGAAAGGGTATGCAAGAAATGGTCAAGCTGCCATTTAGCAAAAGAACAGTTATTCATGTTACTTTTATTTCCCCCCTCCACCTATATGCCATGTGGCCTGCTACTACTGATCATGCCCCTTCATTCCACCTGTACTGGGATGAGAGAGCAGATTATGACCCAGTAATTGTCCAACCAGCATTCAGAGGATTTTCCAGTGTTACCCTAATCTCACTCTCTTGGCAACTGACACGACCTGTGCAATGTTGGCTACAGTATATGTTCTCTGCTGGGCATGGCAAGACACATGCCACCAGCAATACACCAGTACAGTGGTTGTTTCTGATGAGTGTTGAACCAAGTGCACATACCTCCTAGACTCAGGTATTTCATTTATCACATCTCACAACCCCAAATGTGTGTGTGTGTATGTATATATGTTTATTTATTTATTTAACATTTATTAACCGGGAAAGTCCAACTTGGAACAAAGCCAATTTTCAGAAGAGGCAGGGACAAATGCTCCAGATGCATGTCTTTGTAATATGGGAGGAAACCAGAGTACCCGGAGAAAACCCGCACGAATGCAGGGAGGACATGCAGACCCCGCACAGAAGGCACTCCAGCCGAGAATTGAACCAGAGAACCTCTTGCTGTGAGGTGGCAATGCTACCTCTGCACCACTGTGCCATCCATAAAATGAATAACATATCTATTTCTTATCTCACTGAGCTACTGGGCCACTGCTAATATATACATGTGTGTGTAAATAACCCATATAGGTATTCCTTGGTGGTTAGTATTACTCAAGCTCAAACCCTGTACCTTGAGTACAAGAGCCTAAAGGCTCCTACCCATACCACCAGTACTGGATTTGTGGAGTAGATTCAAGAAAGTTTGGCTCATAATTTTGGTCTGTCCATGTTAATATTTGTGGTTTTCTGGCAAGTCAGTGAGACCTGGATTCCTTAAATGACAGCCATTTCAGTTCAGTTTTATCTTTCAGCAAACGCATGCTAGCACACAATTTATTATAGCAATGTTTTAAGATTATACAAGCAATGTTTAAACTGTGTCCCTGGTTTCTGCCCTTTGTCACCCCCAATATATTTTGTTTTTTTTCTGATTTCTAGTGCTGCAAAGTTGAAATAGTTGCATGTCAAGTGGATTTTAGAAGGAACCGAGAGCTTCAGGGGAAGAGAACTTTAGTGCTGCTTATGCCAAGTCTGCTTGCACTGCTAGTAGCACAGCAGAAAGTATATTTGCTTTTGATGCATAAGGCTGTGGGTTCTATTCTGACAGTATATGGATGGATAGGTGATACTGTATTGTGTTGTACTTTAAAGGGGGAGGATGCTGCACTCCTGAGAATGTCCTTTGGAGGAGATACCTAGTAATGAACCTGTTATCACTTTGCTATCCTTTACCTGTTCCAATATTACTAGCTTATATTTTTTTCAATGTAACATGGGCAATTTATTCAAGAGCAACATGCACTTTATTTGTACATGAAATGCTCAAATATAATGTTTGGTAGCAGCAACCTCTTCATTAGTTACAGATCTCTAATGTTTAATTATTTAGATGACGTTTCCTTCTGCTGAGATTGTGCATATTTACTGATATCGGTGGATTGTAATGACAAGTTTGAATAGACATACTATTTACATGTTCAGAATTCTCCAGTTTTGTCATTATTGGTTCATACATTTTGTTGCATTGCTTACTGGAAAATGTTCAAAGTAATACATTTAAGACACACTCTAAGTGTGCTGGACTGTACAAACAATACAGTCAGGAGGTGAATCAAAGAGCACGTTTGCATGCTCATAAATGTGTGTGAAAGGAGCCTATTTGAGATCAGCCAAAAGGGACATTTTATCCGCCACCAACTAGATGCATTTTCTTTGAATTTGGGTGTTTGGCTGTATGTTGAAGGACACTAGCTAGTCCAGGTAGATGGTCTGCTTCTCCTGGTTCAAGGTCAGGAACCTGTAGTTAATGATGAAGTTGAAGAGTATTTTTCCTACAGTGAATTGGACCTGGATTAGTTAAAGAGAATCTCACTGGTTCACCAGTCTTGAGTATTTGGATTTAATGAAGGTGGATGCACCTCCACCTTTCATATGATCACAGAAGGTTACTAGGCTGTCAACCCAAAGGTCATTTCAAGACTAGCCGTTTCATCACAATGTAATACCAGAAATACTCTAACACCGGGAATGTATTTACTAGTGCCTTCTCATGTCCAGGAAGGTTGTGGTTGGTAACCCTGGTAAGAATTTATGGTGCCCCATTCACTCCCCAGGTTTTCTCTGAACAGTGTCATAGAGGTGCTCTGTTTCACATGAATTTGCAGCCTTTGCCAAAGTCGCCACAGTTAATGGGAGACAAATCTGTCCACCCAGCATGTCATATTCATGTCTCATGCCATATTTAGGTCCCTTCAGGTAGCTCTAGTCCTGTTTCACAGATGTGCAGAAAATGTCAGTTGCAAACAAGGGATGAGTATGTGTGCGTGCATGTGCGAGGAATGCAAGCAAGGGGTGTGTGTGTGCGTGTGTGTGCTGGGGGGAAGCTTGACTCACTGTGCACGCTGGGGGGAAGCTTGGCTCACTGTGTGTGTGTGCGCCCGCTGGGGGGAAGTTTGGCTCACTGTGTGTGCGCATGCACTGGGGGAAGCTTGGCTCACTGTGTGTGTGCATGCGCTGGGGGAAGCTTGGCTCACTGTGTGTGTGCACATGCGGTGGGGGGAAGCCTGGCTCACTGTGTGTGTGCACGCTGGGGGGAAGCTTGGCTCACTGTGTGTGTGCATGCTGGGGGAAGCTTGGCTCACTGTGTGTGTGTGTGCACGCTGGGGGGAAGCTTGGCTCACTGTGTGTGTGTGTGTGTGTGTGTGTGTGTGTGTGTGTGTGTGTGTGTGTGTGTGTGTGTGTGTGTGTGTGCGCGTGTGTGTGTGTGCTGGGGGGAATCTTGGCTCACTGTGTGTGTGTGTGTGTGTGTGTGTGTGTGTGTGTGTGTGTGTGTGTGTGTGTGTGTGTGTGTGTGTGTGCACTGGGGGGGAAGCTTGGCTCACTGTGTTTGTGTGTGTGCTGGGGGAGCTTGGCTCTGTGCGTTTTATTTATTTTTTCATAAAGGGAAAATATTTCTTGTACAGCTGCGATTTTCACAACAGTTACAACAGGAATGTTCTAGTATAGTTGCTTAAGTCTTTAAGAAAGGTAACACCTGGCTGCAGTAATTGCCTAACATTCATTGTTAACTAATGAATGAATGACTGAATGAATGACAGACGTAGAAGACAAAAGTAAGGGAAGTCTTGATTAGACTGTATTCAACCTTGCTTAAAGAAACCTGATTACCAGAGCAGCAACTCTGGGGAAACTTGAGGTACTCAGAGGACCAGCATTATCCATAGCTACCCTTTGCATCTGCCAGTGATATCTGATTGCTATCAATTGCCTCTCCACTAAAAGTATTGCTTTCCAACAGAATCCCAGTATCTTTCCCTTGCTGTAGTGTAGGCCCCAGGTCACTGCTACTGACCACATCACCAGCTCTACATGAATGTATAGGCTCTGGTCTGGTTTTTCCCCCTACTGTCTTTGGAATCTTAGGCAATTTTGTTTTCCTAACTAGCTTTGAAAGATTTTATGACGGATCTCAGCTTTTTTGATTCCTGGATTCTTCCTCTTTCCTTCAACAGTTTCTTCCTTCTGTTGTACAGCTTGTTTATGGCAGGGGACCACCAGAATGGATTCCTTCTTTTAGAGGACAGCATCTTGGTTCTATTTGGGATGGCTTGGTCCATACACGAGTGAATGTACTCATACAGCACCTTAGTGTAGGACTCAGCAGTTGAACTTCCAGTTCCCAGCTGCATGGGTGTCATGAGGTTTGTTACTTCTGACTTGAGAAGCATGAAGTTGGCTTTAAAGAAGTTTTTTATGGAGGTTTCCTTAAAGGGGGTGGGGGGTGGGATGTGGATGTCAAAGGTGATTAGTTTATGGTCTGATCTGACCAATGATGGGTTGACCACTGGTGTGGAGCATCAATCTCCCATATTGGTAATGACCAGGTCTAGAATATTGGTACACCTGGTGGGATTATGAATTAGCTGCTCTAGGGCATTGGAATTTATGAATTCCAAGAACCATTGAGCAAAGGTGTTGGTACAGGAGTAGTTTTCCCAGTTAATGGCAGGGTAGTTGAAATCACCCAGTATTAGGGTGTTCCGTTGTATCTTAATATTTTCCAGTATGTTTAGAAAGGTGTAGTGAGAATCTTGGGACATGGTGGGGGATCTGTAGCAAGCTACAGTTTGTATTGCAGTCTTACCTAGTGTTAGTTGCACTTGGAGAATTTCAGATGCATTGTGTTGGGCAGCCAGCCTGGAGGTGCAAATATCCTTGCTGAATATGGACACTCCTCCACCTTTAGTGTTAGTGTATGTTTAGAAAGGTGTAGTGAGAATCTTGGGACATGGTGGGGGATCTGTAGCAAGCTACAGTTTGTATTGCAGTCTTACCTAGTGTTAGTTGCACTTGGAGAATTTCAGATGCATTGTGTTGGGCAGCCAGCCTGGAGGTGCAAATATCCTTGCTGAATATGGACACTCCTCCACCTTTAGTGTTTCGGTCCTGGTTTGGTGGCCAAAAAGTGTAGTATGAGTCGTAGCCTGGTATTGCAGGGGTGCTCTCTGGAACTTTGAACCAGGTCTTAGTTACTGCACAGATATCGATGTTCTCCATTTTTAGGAGAGCCTCGAAAGAGTGAATCTTGAGGTTAAGACTTCTAACATTGAGTAGCATTGTCTTCAGATTTTGCTTGCTTGTACCCATTACAGTGGTAGTTTTGTCCTTTGAACCTTGCCTAAAAAAGGCACTATAGGAGTGGCAAGAACCTTAGCCAGTAACCTGAATCCCAGGGGTGACAGGTGCAAACCATCTCTTGCAAAGCATTGTGGTTTTTCAATCATGTTAATGTTAAGAGCCTCTACATATGTGGAGTTTTGTGTTGCTATGTGTGGGTGTTGGGGTTGTGGGTTTAGAAGGGCTATGTGTTGCTTGAGGTGTAGTGCAGGTATTAACCTTCTCCTCTCATCCCCTTTCAATGACACCAGAAGCTTAGCCAATATCTGAAGTCAGTCATTTTGTCCTTATACTGTGGTATCATTCTGGGCGATGGCAGGATGCTACTCAGGGCTAGGGTCATACATGCCTGAGCTACATGATCCGAGAGCTGTTCCATGTCTCTTTTCATGTAGTCCAGGGAGGTACATCTCAAGTCATTCACTCCAACATGGACAATGACAGAGTCATATTTGTACCTGTTGTGGAGTGACTTGAGTGCATGCATTATGTGGCGGATCCTGGCATTCAACAGGCAAATAACTGTAATTTTCTCCTTGTTCAGCCTGGTGAGTGAGACATCAGTGTGCCTGACTATAGTCACCTATGACTAAAGTGTTGGGTATGTTGTCTTGCCTTAGGGGCTGTTGTTGGGTGGCACTCTGGTTTTGTGAGCTATGTGACACTTTGGTTGTGTTTGGGGGTGGTGTTTGTTTGTGTTTCAGCTTTAGCGGTCCTTGTTGCTTGGGCAGGTTAATGTTAAGAGCCTCCATATATGTGGGGTTTTGTGTTGCTATGTGTGGGTGTTGGTGGTGTGGGTTTAGAAGGGCTATGTGTTGCTTGAGGTGTAGTGCGGGTGTTAACCTTCTCCTCTTGACTGTCTAGCAAAATCTTGGCTTCCAATTTGGCTATGTAAGTGCATCTCTCTCAAGTTGTAGTGTTTGGTGGTAGGAGGAGAGGGTTTCAATGTAGCACTTAACTGTGAAAGTCTTTTTCATCACTACAGACCAAAGTAAAACTTTTTTTCCATACGGAAATCCTGTTAAGCCAGGACTTCAAAAAATGTTTTAAACTGAAGTTTGTCTGCTGAATTCACCACTGTTGAAAACTAAAGAATCTAATACACAGGTTTTTGTTCTAAAAACAGTTTTATTTTACAGAACACGAATGAAAGGCAGTGTTCATCTAAAAAAAAAAATAATGCATAGTACGTTGTAGCAACGTGGGTGCTGAATACAACCTTTCTGGTTCTTGTTTATTTATTTTTTTTATTTACAGGGAACAGGGTACCAGATCTTTCCTTAGGCAAATAATCCTTGCAAAAAATGTTGTCTGTCTGGAAGCAGTATTTTTGGTCTCCACTTCTGTCTTGACAGCTGTTCTGATTCTGCCCCTGACATCTGACTTAGGCCCTTCTTTTTAGCTAAGTGTTTGAATGCCTATGCTTATGTTACTGCATTACCATTTTCTACGTTACCTGTGTGTGTGTAGCAGATAGCCATTTAAGGGGAATTTTGGATATTACTGGCAATTATGCACAGGTGTTAGTGAAAATTATTAGCTAGTTATAACTTGTGCCACGACTGAGAATAATTGCCAATACTAACTATCGCTTATGACACATACACGTCTAGCATCTTAATGTGATGTGTACAACTTTTGCAGTGGGTTAGAATAAGTACTTTTTGAAGTGCTTCCATTTAATAATTTGTTTTTTGTTGACTGGGGAAAATCTGGCTGGGTGAGAAAGTCCATTGTTGGCGGAGGCCAAGGGAGAAAAGCTCCACATAATCAATATCTGTACATAAATTTATAACATAAAATACAGAAACGTTTCACATAAAATTGAAGTTTACAAAGATTGTTGCATAGAAACAGAATTGCTTAACGTGTAGTTAAAACAGATTATGTATTTGCACGATACTACAGCTAGCACCAAACATCCTTACATAAAATTGTAGCATGGAGTTTTGAACATATTATTAATTCAGTTTGTGTGACTGAATTGCAGTAATACATACAGATACGGTAACTGATAAGTGTGAATATTGTTTATACACATACAGTAATAGTGGAAACACATTCTAGTATTGGGAATTAGAAGTATTTAAAGAATAACAAGAAGGAAATTGAAGTACACTGAAAGAGTAATCCCCGTGGACTGCATACTGTGTGCGTGGTTTCTTCAAACAGTGATTTCATTCACAACTTATCATTTCTGTAAATTCTGTGATTACTCACTTGGGTATTTTTAATTCCTTTAAAAGTCTTTGTCACCAAATGTATTCGTTAAATGAGTATGCCATTGATATTTCCTGAAACATATGTATCATGTTCAATATAATACATGAAGTGTATATGCAAGAGTATCACATAATGGTAAACCCAAAAAGAATGCCGGCCTGGACTAGTACCACAGAGATTAATTAACAAGCAAGGCACTTCCATTCCATAAAGTAAAGAACTTCTTCAGAACCGAAAGTTGTATTTTCCTGTGCTTTAAAAAAAAACAAACTTCCTGTTATACAATAGATGACATTATTGCACATACATAATTAATCAATAATTTGAACAGTATTCTTAAAGTTACAGAACCATTTGAAATCCATATATTAAAATACTTTAAATATTTGCATTAATAACTATAAATAAGAAATATAAACACATAAAAATAAACATAAAAACAGTATGTTATGAATATATATATATATATATATATATATATATATATATATGTATAAAAACATTACAAATAATCAAATTAATATATAAATGAAAGTACTTAAACTTTTCCACCAATATGTCACAATTGGAAAGGCTGATTCTTGAAACCATGTGCTGCTGCTGTTTACTCAAGCCCTACTCTTTATGACTTCAAGGACTTCAGCATGCTAGATCTGTCAAAACCTGTTTACTTCTTGCAAATTCCTTACTTCTTGCTTCAGTAATGCTGCCTATCCATCTTGGCCATCATTTTCCCATTCTCCTTTAACATCAATGTTTTCTCCATTGAACCCGATATTTGCATGATGGTGTTGTATTACTGTCAGATTTTCCAGTGAATAGTCTGGCTTTATTTCTTTAACTATTGACTGATTTGATCTTATCTTCTTGCAGTCCATGGAATTCTCAAAGGTTTTCTCCAGCATCACAGCTTAAAAGTGCCAATTTTCCAGTGCATAGTCTTACTTATAGTCCAACTCTCACATACACTTTATTGAAAAAAATAAAACTGACTATATGGATCTTTGTTGACAATGTGAAATCTTTGTTGTTTTAAAATCTTACCCATATTAGCCATCGTTTTCCTTGTCATAAACAAACTTTTTTTAATTAATTTAATTTCTAATCATGATTTGCATAGATATTGGATCTATGTTAAATCATTGAATGCCTAAAAAAGCGAACAATGATTTATCAAACCCATGTAAGTGAAAGCTTACATTCTTGAATGCTTAGAACAGCGATTTTTTTCCAAGGGAAAAAAAATCGCTGTTCTACAATTGCAAAACATTACATAAAGTGGGAGGCTTCACCCCCCCCCCGTTTAAATATACCAACTCCGAGATTGCACTACAGTTACGAAAACAGCAATGTAACAGAAGCGGCTAAACAATTTCTTTCCCAGGGAAAGAATTCGCTTATATGCGGTTTCGCTGTTTTGCCTTTTTGCTTTCAAGTTTGATTAAGACACATAAAGAATGCATCTTTGATAATTTAATAGGAACCCTAGATATTTGGGCACGGGAAAACAAAATCTGTCACTATCTGTACTTCTCACCCATGTATTTTCAAAGAACAGTTAGGAATAGATGACATACGTTTAGTGTTTTTTTTTTTTTTTTTGTGCAACAAGTCAGCTTTAGCAGTTTTTGTTTTCATCTTCAACAGGCTCTTCATCACCTCCAGCCATCAGGGTAGTATTATCTACATACTTAAGGTTAATATTTCTCCAGCAGTTTTGGTTCTAGCATCTGATTCATCTAACCAAGCATTATGCATGATATATTCAGCATATAAATTTAATAAATAGGGTGACAAAATATAGCCTTGTCATGTTGCCTTTCAAATCTTGATCAAGCCAGTTGTTCCATATTTACTTATAACTGTTGCTTCTTGTTTTAAATACAAATTCCCCAGAAGGCAAGTCATGTTACTTGGTATCCCCATTTTTCGAAGAACCTGTTGTAGTTTATTATGGTTGACACAGTCAACACCTTTGGAGTAGTCAGTAAAGCAGAGGAGAACATATTTATTTGTTTTAGGTTAATAATATGTTCTCAAGTTAATGAAATGTTTTTATATTTTTGCAACTATATAATTTTTATAATAATTTTTATTGATATTTTCAATATATTTGTTGTGTTGTAGGTATGTTGTTACACACTTTTTTAGTGATGCAATTTGCATAGATCCCTGGAAGTGAGTGTATGGATCACTGATCACATGACTAATGATGTGTATAAAGGCTGGGATTAGAGTAATGTTTGTTAACACCTGAAGAAGCATTTTGTGAAAGTGCTTGTGTGTATTTTTTAATAAACGTTTCATGTTGGAAGCTGGAAGCCTTGCCTGAGTCCTTCTGCTTACTATTGACTGTTGGATGCTTGGCATTTTTTTGACAAAGGCATTTGGAGGACAGTAGTGTTTGCGGTTTTTCTAAATATTTTTGAAACTCCTAAGCTTTCTCCATTTATCTAGTGGATGTTGGCAATTTGATTGTGTCTCTGCCACTTCTAAAACCAGCTTGCACATCTGGCAATTCTTGGTCTATATACTGCTGGAGTCTAGCTTGCAGGATCTTGTGCATTACCTTGCTAACATCTGAAACAAGTGCAGTTGTTTGATAATTTGGGCATTTATTTTAATTATTCATTTATTTTACATTTGTTTACTGGGAAAGTCCGACTGGGCAGAAACTCATTTTCAGCGGAGGACCGGAGAGAAAATCTCCACATAATAAACAATAAACATTGGATAAACACAGACATAGTGATGGTGGTGTACAATACACAGAATATACAATAAATAGAGTTTACACAGCTTGTATAATTTTACAGGATTGCAGCTACACAGCATATATTTAAAGGCGAAACTTTGGTTATAACTTATCTCCTGGCTGACTGTTGGTAAAGGAGTAAATAGTAGATGATTAAAGTTGGAAGTATAAGAGTGAGTGAATAGTAGGCTATTATTATACATTCACTTTTGTTCAGCATTCTTTTGCATTGCCCATTTTTGGGATTGGAACATAAGCAGTCCTTTTCCAGTTAATGGCCACTGTCTTGTTTTCCAAATTTACTGTCAACTTTCAGGAAGCGCTGCAACAGATTTTAACCATTTCATCTGGAATTCTACCTCTTCTTGCAGAGTTATTATCAAGGCTTTCTACAGCCCATTTAACTGTCCAAGATGTTTGACTCTGTATCAGAGAATACACCATAGCATATGACAGTGATGTTACAGTCCATGTTATATAATTCTTCTGCATATTCCTACTACCTTTGCTTAATATCATGTACTTCTATTCTATTAGGTCCTTCTCATCTTTGCCTTTTATCATGCCAAAGTTTACATGGAAGTTTTCCTTAATATCATCAATATTCTTAAACAGATCTCTTCGCTTCCCCATTCTGCTGTCTTCCAGTTCTTTGCACTGCTCAGATAAATATGCCTCCTTTTGTCTTCTTGCTATTCTCTGAAACACTGCCTTCATTTTGATATATGCTTCTATCACCACTGGGTTTGGCTCTTTTTTCAACAGCCACTTCTAAATTCTCCACAGACAGCTATTGTGTCATCTTATTTGCAAATATTTTTGTAGCCACTTCCTGGACAATATCCCAGACTTCTGGTAGTCAGTCCACCATATCTAATCCCTTAACTCTGTCCTTTATAGCCAATACATATTAATTAGGAGTATTGCTGAGCTCATATATCATTGGCTTGGATACTTTTCTTGTCTTCTTTAAATAGTACAATAACAAGCTGATTGTCTGAGCCATCGTCATTTTGTTTTTGCTTACTGTATAGAACATTTTTTTTTCTCTGACTGCAAAGTATATAGTTGATCTAATTTTGGTACTGACCTTCTGCTGATAATGATGTGTAAAGCCATCTCTTAGGCTGTTGAAAGAGACTGTTTGCTATGACTAGTGAATTATCTTGGCAGAATTCTACCAGTGTACGATCTGTTTAATTTCACAATTCAAGTCCAAACCTGCCCATTATTCCATATGTACTTCGAATACCAACTTTTGCATTCCAATCACCTGATATAATATCTTTTTCTGAAGTAATTACCAAAGTCACTGCAGATAATACAACTGGTCAACCTCTTTCTCTATAAAATAAGTAGCTAGAGTATAAACTTGTAAAACTGTAAGGTTGTTGAACGGGTTGCCTTGTAGCTTGACTGAGATCATTCTATCATTTTTGGGTTGTTAATAAGCACCGGTTGTGACACTGTTTCATTATCTGTGATGGCTACTCCATTTTTTCTGCAAGATTTTTGTCCACAGTAGAAAATTTGATGATGATCTTATGTAAAAGATCCTGTAAAAGGGTCCTGTAACAACTTATAGAAATATTATTGCATTTTGAGTTGTATTTAAATCACATTGCTGACAAATGTATCTAAACCAAAAAATATTGTCCCTGTAACTGTGTATTTATCTGTATGTAATTAATGTTGTATTTTTTTCTCTGTGGAGCTTTTCTCCCCGGGCCTCCGCTGAAAATGGACATGCATCCAGTCGGACTATCCCGGTCAACAAATGTAAAATAAATAAATAAATAAATATAAATAAATAAAATGGTCAATTCCAGTCCATGTTCATTTTTGTCATCTAAGTCTTAACCACACCAAGTTTGCCTTGCTAGAAGTTCAGGATTAATATTTATTTCAAGGATTACTGTTTTGTGATCTGATCTGACCAGTGAAGACATTACACAAGGTGGGGGTGGTGGTGGTGGTGGTGGTGGTGGTGCAACAATCCCTCATGTTTGATATTACCAGATATAGGATATTTGCACTCATAGTAGGTGTGCAGACTAGCTGTTCCAGGGTGTTTGCATTGACAAAATCCATGAATCTTTGAGCCTGCATGATAATGGTTGTATATGCATCCCAGTTTGTGGTGAGATATGGAGTTGTCTGAATGGTGAGTGACTTCGGAACATTCAAATATGTGCTATAGCTATTCTGGGTCATATATGGGGATCTATATCTAGCAAAGATATTGTATGGGAATTTACCTAAAGTTAGTTGGACACTGAGCAGCTCAAGCATGTTTATATTGTTTGACCACTGTTGAGGTGTGCTTACTTTTTATGTAAATTGATACACCTCCACCTCTTGTCCCGTCTTGTGTGGTAGCTGGTCTAAATATGTCAAAGGCATTATACCCTTGCACTGCTAGGTTGCCTTCTGCAGCTTTAAACCATGTCTCAGTAGCTGCACAGATGTCAACACACTCAAGGGTGAGGAGTGCTTCCAGGAAGTAGAACTTCTTGTTGAGACTCCTAGCATTGTTTAGTAACACCTTCAGTTTATCTTGAGTAGAATTTATTATGTTGGAAGGTTTATCAGATTTGCATTGCCTTAAAAAGGCACCGTGGGGTGGATAATGTTTTGGCCAATATCTGAAAGCCTGGGGGGGGGGGGGTGCAGGTGCTAACTATCCCTGGCAAAGTTTCTCCCACATGTTAAATAGACTTTGTAAACCAGCGTGTACGTAACCCACTGTCTTGGGCTGCCAATATTAAGCTTTCATTTCTTAATGTGAATTCACCTCTCATTAACCATTCCTGCGTTCGTTCTTGATCAACATGAGGCTCTTCCAGAAGTTTTCTATACTTGGAACTATATTTATGTTTTTTCCACATTTCTTGCCTTCTCATATGGTCCTTCACCTTATATTCTATCTTTTGTTTTTAGCACATTCAGTTGCTGCCTGGTTTTTATCCACTTCTCTTTTGATTTCCATTCCTGCTTGATGTCGATATGCTTCTGCTAAATTAAGCAGAGATATCATCTTAGATTTATTCTCATGTTCCAAAACTTTCACATTTGGATCTTGTGAGGTCAGTAAATATGTGTGAAGTCCTACGACTGCAGATCTATACATGTAATCAATTTCAAGGAGGCCTGTACCTCCTTCAGAATGGGGAATATATAATCTTGGTATACACTGATTTTTATAAATCATTTGGTGAGCATGAAGCATCCTTCTTGTTTTAATATCCAATCTATCCAACACTTTTTGGGGCCAATCAATCACTCCAAAACTATAAGTTAGGACAGGAAGAGCAAATTGATTTATGGCTTGGATCTTGTTCCTAGATGTCAATGCTGTTTTCAGGATCAATTTAAGTCTTCTTCCTTACTAAGCATTATTCGCATTTGTTCATGTTTTATTGCTGATACTTCATCAATTCACAAGTATTTATACACTCCCTCTTGCTCAAGCTCTTTTATATCACATTCTTGTCCCAAGCTAATATGTTCCTGGTGGTGCAGTTTTCCTTTCTTAAAGGTTGCTTTTGCAACTTTATGAAGACCGAATGACATTCCAGTATCATCTGAAAAAGTTTTAACAACCTGCAGCTGTGCTTTAAGTTCCTCATCTGATGAGCTATGCAGTTTTAAATCATCAACAAAGAGAAGATGAGAAGTCACTAGACTTTGTTGTTTTCTAGAAGCCAAATTGTAGCCATGACCTAAGCTGTTAAGTACACAGCTTAATGGATTAATGGCAAGTTAGAATAGCAATGGTGACAGGGAGTCACCCTGGAATATCTCCCTTTGGATTTTTATCCCTGGGATAATAATCTGTCCTTTATCATGGCTTAATTGCAAAGTGGCCTGCCACTGTTTCATGGTTACTGTAATGTAATCAATCAGTGTAGGATGGACCTTATATATTTTTAAGCATTCTTTGATCCATGAATGTGGGATACTATCAAATGTTTTTTTATAGTCAATCCATGCCATACTTAGATTCTTCCATTTCTTACAGTTCTCCACTATGACTTTATTTAACAACAAATTATCCTTTGCTTCATATGACTTTCTTTTATTGCCCTTTTGTTCTACTGCCATAATTGAGTTTTCTTCTAAATGACTATAAACTCTGTCGGTGTTAATCTCCATGTATAGTTTATATGTCGTCGGAAGGCAAGTTATTGGTCTATAATTTTTAGGGTAGCTTGCAGGTTCACTCTTAAATAAGAGCATTGTTTTTCCCTGTTGTTAACCAGTGCGGTGTCTGTTCGGGGTGTGCATATAAATATCTCTTACTCATGTCTAGATCCTTGTGTAAAGAAGTTAATACCTTAAGCCAAAAGTTAGGTACTGCATCCGGGCCTGGGGATTTCCAATTAGAGGCTTTTCTCAACTTTGTTTCAATCTCTCTGGCTGTTACTTCATCCCATTTCATATCCTGTACCTTTAAACTTCTTATTCTTTCTTTTACTTCTTCTATTCATTTAGCATCTTTGTTATGTTCCACAGGATCTTCATAGATACTTCTCCAAAATGTATCTACTTCCTCTTTTTTCAGCGGTCTATCAATTCCTTTTACTTTATTTCCCAATTCTCTATAAAACTTTTTTGGGTCATCAGTAAATTGCTTATTTTGTGCTTTTCCCTTATATTTATCTTTGTATCTTCTGAGTCTTTCCGCCTATTTTGAAATTTTTAGTTTATCTCCAATAGTGCATAATAGATCCTGGTCTCTTATAATACTGCACATTGCTTTTATCACATCTTTCTTAATATTTTTTGTTGATCTGTTCTCTCTTCTATAATCTTCTAACAATGACACTTCTTGTCTTAGCTGCTTTATAGTTTTCTGTATTCGATATTTCCATGATGGTATTCATTTTCACCCCCCCCCTTTTCCCTCGCTACCCTATGTTCCTGTGGTAGAATTTTATCAGTTATTAATTTAGCAGCACAGTAATATATTCTGTTTACTTCTGTTATATCGCATGGATCTCTATGGACAGTCCTAATTACTGTGTTCATTTGTTTTATCAAGCTTCTGACTTTTGGGGCTTTATTAACCTTCTGCAGTCTATTTCTCTCATTGATCTTGATATATCTGTCTTTGTCTATTAAATCAAGGAACTCTTCTCTTAACTCCTTTTCTTCCATACTGAGGGTACATCCCTTGTTTTCCATTTCCTGCGGGCATTCTATAGAAAGTTCTATAACATCTTCTTGTGGCACATTCTCTTCAATGTCCTCCTGTGTCATCTGTTGTTCTGTTATCTGGGAACTCACTGGCCTATCACTCCTCAACATTTGACTGCATCAGAGTTTCCACAATTTCCTGTTCCTTTCTTTCCTGTCTAGCTTTAAGTGAACTTTATACTGGTTTCCTGTGGAAGGCTCCAAAATATCTTGATATGGCACCTGACCTGTTACTTCCTGTTTCACTGGTTTCCCCTTAATTTGGATATCCATTACTCTTTCCTGTTGTGGTGCTTTCTGCATTTGATTTTCAACACTGAGTCCTTCTCTTTGCAGCTGTTCCATTACCTCAATTTCTATTTCTTTGACTTTTCCACTACTAATCTCTTTTTCTACTATTCCTCTTAGTTTTCTTATTTTTTGTATTGTAAAGTTTTCCATATCCGGATTCCTTTGCATATATTTTTCTTCAAATATCATTGGTGCTGCTCGTTTTGTATTGATTAGTTTTGCTTTCTCCTTTGCATAAATATTACACCATATTAAATCTCTTTTCCTTTCCCCTGTCCATATTTCTTCTTCACGTCTCCTGATCTTCTTGCCTTTCCTTATTCTGGGGACTCACTCCATCATCCTGTGATGTAGTCTGTTTTAGACCATCTACATTAAATCCTTGGGTCTACTTCACCCTGTCGAAGGCCGACAGTATTGAAGTATATATATATAAATATATATGTATATGTGTGTGTGTGTGTGTGTGTGTGTGTGTGTGTGTGTGTGTGTAAATATATATATATATATATATATATATATATATATATATATATATATATATATATATATTTATATTGCCGGCACCAAAATGTCGAAAGTGAAAGTCATCGCTCGTGTAAATAGAAATCTACATAAGGGGAGATTTCCGTTTACTGCAATGTAGTGTGATCTTGGAGTTGGTATATTTAAGTAGCGGGGGTGTATTTGTAACTTTGCACCTGCTTTCTAAATTATCAGTATTCTCAGGGGGAGTCCCTCAAGTTGTAAGGCAAAATTCAATTTTTTTTTTGCAAACAACTTGATTTCAGTTAGACTGTCTGCCAGATTACAGGTTGGTATAGGGATGAATGTGAAAACCTTTTTCAAATAGGAAGAAATTCATCAGTTATAACCAAACTACTATAGTTATATATTGTAAACTTGTTTTGTTTAACAGTCTCTGGGACACTGTCAGTATTAGGCAAATACTCCTCATCCCATTCAGTAATTATCACTATCTCCATTGGGCTCTGTTCCTACCACTTCCCCTTTTGTTCTGTTCTCATTTGTATTTGCCACCTTGTATCCCATTTTGGTAGCTCACTCTGTTCTCCTGTCACTGTTGTGTTTTGATCGCCAGTCTCTCAGAACGCTGTAGAGGTGGGAATTCTACAGGGTCATTAATGTCACACCTTTTATTGTCTTGCTGAAATACATTGTCTCTAAGTTCCTGGGATCTCAAATCATCAGAAATGTGTAAAAAAATCACTGTTACTAGGGTTTGTCATTTCTATGTTAGTAGTATTCTTGGAGGTATGTAAAGGAAAGGGTTCACCCATCTCATATTGCTGTTTATCCCTTGCAAGTTTTTTTTTCCTTTCTCAGACTTTATTGACATAGGAATCTACCCTAAAAAACACATTGTCATACTCTATGGTATAGGCAGGAAACAGCAAATCACTTTTTATTGTATCATGTAAATGTTCATCCTCCGTTAATACCCCTCTATGGTAGTTTTATTGTTCTGAATAAGCCTTGTTAAATAATTCAATTAAGTCACAATGAAATTTAATGCCTGGTATTACGTTGTTGGGGAACTTGAAATATCTAAGCCTCTTTGGTACCATACGAATTTGAATACAATAGTTCAAAAATGCATTGTCCAATTGTATGTTGCGTAACCAAAATAATTTTTTTTTTCTCTAAGGTGGAAATCAAGTCTTTCAAATTGTCTGTGTCACATAACTGCTGGGCTGTGATGTTATTCAGCCCCAAAAGAAAAATCTTTGGATAACCAATCATGAAAATTAAAAGAATTGTTTACATTCGATGTTACTGTAGATAAATTCATATTTAGAGAATTTGTTCCACAACAGATATAAACTTGGTTTGCAGTACCTTTTGATTGTGTTTGTCCTTTGTTTATTCACTGGGAACATGAAAAGTTTAAATCCGATGGCTGTTTTTTCCTCAAAGCCATAATATTCATTCCCAGCTCTTAACTCTGGGGGATTTCTTTCTCTATCTTCCCCACCACTGGGAAAATAACCAGAATGAGAAGGGAAGACCATATTAGTTGGCTGTCACTTGTTAAATTGACAACCAAGAGTAAAGTCTATGCCTGCCTGATGGTTTCTCCTGTAGACAGTGTTCTCATTTCCAGAACTTTACTCTAAAAAGTCTATAGCTCCTCCATGCCTAGATTCCACGTTATTCACCAGTTAAGAAAGAGCTGCTACCAACTTAATTAACTCACCCATAGCTTGCGCTATACTCTGGATGAAGTCTGGATGAAAAGCTGTCAGTGAATTGTGAGCTTAAATAAATTCATTCAGATTGGTGTAAACAGACTTCCTTTCTGGAGTTGGCCTGCCACTACCTACAGGTGGATTCTTTATTTTTATTTTGTGGTTTTATTGTGCATTTTCCACTTTTTTTTTAGTTTTTCAAGAGCTTTACCTCCAAAGACATAGTGTAATTGCATCTCTTGCATACTGTGTCATCCTGCTTAAGAATAAGGTGGGTGTCATTAAACATGAAGCAATTGCTGCATTGTCTCAGGATGCCCATTCTCACCAGGCTGGCTACATGGTTGTGGATCCTCTTTTGTATGATCTCTGATGGGTAATCGAAAGGGATTTGTAACTAACTAAGTTTAGGGTTATTAGAGTGGGGTGAGAAGCGTATGACTGATCTAAAACAACACTCTTTGGGTAATGCTTCCCATCAAGCAAACAACAGCTAGATACTTGAGAAAATAGCAGAGGAAGTTTTATATGGACAATTACAACTCTAGGTACCTGTGGCTATACACGGTCCTGCAAATCACTGCTGCACAGCTCAGCACAGGTTATAGGAGATGAGCTAGACAGGAATCCAATCAGTAAACAGTAGGAATGCAGTACAAGTGTATATAAGAGTACACAAGTCTCAGATGCTGCAGAAATTCACAATTCTCTCACTATTGTGAGTGATATTGCAGGTCTAAGGTCTCCAGACTAAGTAATATGCAAACAGTAAAATGCAGTAGAAATTTAATAAATGAGGCTCAGATCCTGTAGCAATTCACTACTATGAGTGGTAATACAAAACTAAGGTCCCCAGACCAAGTAAAATGCAAACATTAAAAATGCAGCAGAAATGTATTAATTTATTACATATTTATTTATATACATTTGTTTACCTGGTAATGTCCACAGGACAAGAAGTCCTTTTTCAGTGGAGACCCGGGGAGAAAAGCTCCAATGAACATAGTAATACAATAGCATAAAAGGAGTCAGGTATACAATGAGATACAGGTATTATAAAATAAGACATTAAAATATAGTACATAGCCAAAAAGATAGTGAATAGCATACAATAAAATTACAAGTCAGTGCAAGTATAGATATGATATAAACATTTAACATAGTACAATATTTTTGTGTGTGTGTGTGTGTGTGTGTGTGTGTGTGTGTGTGTGTGTGTGTGTGTGTGTGTGTGTGTGTGTGTGTGAAGAGGGACCTTCATCACAAGATTTAGAAAGCTGTGGCCAGAGTAGTAGCAACATGGGGGTGGGGTGGGGGAAGGTTAGTCTGGAGCAGAGCATGGGCATAGCCAGTGTGATATGAAATATTGTTTTAGTTCCTGCTTAAAGTATTGTGTATGATCAATAGATAGGATTTGTTGTGGGAGTGAGTTCCAGACTTTAGCAATCTTGTGGCAGTAAAAGGAGTCACCATAAGGGTTATGAGATTTATTTACTTTAAGTAGGAATTTGCCTGCTGATCTAAGATAGTTAAGGTTTCTTTAGGGTTGGACAAGATTAGTTAGGGGTGGACAGTGATCAGGCTTATACATCACTGTGTGGGCAATTAATAATTGGTTTCACGTGAGTACTTTTGGGAGTTCTAACCATTCTAGTTGATTGAGGGCAGTACAATGATGTGTTTTTTGGGGTAGGTTCATTGCAAATTTGGCTATTTTGTTATAGCAATAGGATTTTTGCTAGGAGTACAAGTATGGCTATGGGTCTGTAATTAGATATGTCTTTGGAGGGGGCTTCGTTATGAAGTGGAATGATATGGGATATTTTCCATATGGTAGGTACATATTGTTCGGTAACAGAGTGGTTAATTAGGATTGATATGGGGTATGAAATAGATGGGGCAGTTAATTTCAGAAACTCACCTGGTAATTGGTTAGTGGCGAGGGTACATGGCTTCAGTTTAGATAATAAGTGTTGTATGTAGCTAGTTTGGATGGGTTGTAGTTTAAATTGGATTTGTGGTGGCCAGATGGAGTGGGTACAGACAGGGGTGGGGTAGAAGTGTTATGCAGTAGGGAGGTTATTGATTTAATAAAATGGGAGTTGAATTGAGATTCAATAGGTTCTGTAGTATTATTGGTAGATGGAAGTGGGGTAGTGGGTTTTCCTGGTTTTAGTAGGTTTTAGTTAACTGATTGCCAAAATGTTTGTGGATTTGTTGCATATTTTGTTTGGCAAGTTAGAAAGTATGTTTTTTGTCTATTTTGATTTGTTTCTTAGCTTGATTTCTTAGTTGTTGGAAAGTGATGAGATTATCATGACATTTGTTAGAGAACTAGAGGGACCACACTTTATCTCTTAATTTAAATAGTTGTATAGTTTCTTTTGCTAACCATGGGAGTTTTTTGGTTTTAGAACAATTTTTTTTCTGGGTGGGGCAAGTTTATTTAAGATTTGTAGGAAAATGTCATTAAAGTATTCAACTGCATGATCTATTTGCAGATTGTTTAGGGGAGTCCAGTTCTGTGGTTTTAGGATTGTCTGGAGGGTAGATGGTGAGAACTGTTTTTTATTCCGGATATAGCGGTAAGTGATATTACCACAATTATTTAAGTTTTTTCTTATTAGGTATACTGGGTAGTGATCCCTTAAAGTATCTGATAGGCAGCCAGACTCATAGCTGATGTTAGTTTTATTTGTTAGAATCCAATCAAGAGTGGAATGCCTATTTGTATGCTTGTCTATGCGAGTAGGGAGTTTTATGTATTGATGGAAATTATATAGGTTTATAAAGTTTGTTGGTGTATTAGAGGAGCATGTGAGCCAGTCCAGGTTAAAGTCACCTAGTATTACTGTTTCCTGGTTAAAGCTAGTGGAAGCCCATTCCAGTATATTCTCAACATTTTGTAGATTATTAGCAGGGGGAGGTAGATAGCTATGATAACTATTGATTTGTGTTAATTTATATTGAGCCTGGCAGTAAGGATTTCAGAGTTAGAAAGGTTAAGTGGACTAGAATTGAGTTGAACTAGTTTGAGGTTTACTTTGTATAGGATGGCTATGCCACCACCACATTTAACTAATCTGTCCTTTCTAATGATGCTATACCCATCAAGGAGTAATTCTTCAGATGTAATATGGGGTTTAAGCCAAGTTTCTGTTACAATAGCTATGTCTTGGGAATATATTGCCATGGCTGCATGTAATTCATCTGTTTTACATAGGAGGCTTCTAATGTTGACATTTATAAAGAGAAGGTCTGACATATATTTTTTTTAGTGGTAAGGTAGGTGTTGAGGGAGTGGTAGTCCCTGAGTTTGGATTGAGGGGCTGGTTAGGTGGAGTGGTAGTTCCAGGGCCTGGGTTGGGGTGGCTGTCAGACTGAAGTTTAATTTGGGTAAGTGAGTGCAGGATAAGAAGTTTTATTTTGGAGATAAGTCTGTTGTGTGTGTGTGTGTGTGTATATATATATATATATATATATATATATATATATATATATATATATATATATATATATATATATATGGTCTATTAGTGAGGCTACGTATTTGGAAGTGCCTTAGTGAGAAAAGCTCTGTTTGTAAATGAGGCTCAGATCCTGCAGTAATTCACAGTTGTCTCAGTATTGTGAGTGACACTACAAGACTATGGTTCCCAGACCAAGTTAAAAATACAAACAGTTGACTTTTTGTTAAAACAAGGAAAAATGCAGACAAGAACAATACACAACTCAGATTAATTCATTTACTCCAACAGAGCTCATGAAGTTTGCACTGTAACTTCCAATGGACAGAGCCTAAGCCTTTTGATAGAATCAAATTATGTCTTCACATTTCAAGCAAATATTCATATCTCTGGAACCATAGGGGTTATTAAAGTAATACAAATGGCAAAGTCTTCAGCGCAAACTATTTTCTAGGTATTAAACCCAATTTTATAAGTTACAGTAAACACAGTATCTCTTACATTTGTAATATTTTGTAAACAGCTTACAATATCTCAGCACAGATTCACTTTATAATCTTGAAATACTGAAATATTGAATTTCAGTATTTCGAGACCATAAAGCTGAAAAACCAAAAAAATGAAAACCAAAACCATGAAACCTAAAACCGCGAACATTACAGCACACATACAAACACAAGTACGCCTACCTCCACGCAACAACACAAACACACAGACCCTTCCTATAACCAGGGAGCAAGCCCCCCTGCACCCCCCATGTGGGGGGCTGCACCCCCCCTACTTATATACACTAACTCCGAGGTGGCACTAAATACCAACACACACAAAACCCACCACCATAAATTCCATACCCTCCTCGCACAAACACACATCACACAGATACAAACACCACCACTCTCAACACTAACACACTTACACACTCACCTGTGTACCCTAACCCACACCTAACACTTCCTGACACACTCACAAATACACAAACCCTCCCCATAACCCTTACAAACACCACACTTACCTAATGCACCATCAGTACTGCGGGTTCGATATTTCTGGGTTCGATATTCTGCAGTTTCACACAACTGCAGATTCAATACTTTGGTCTCGAGATACTGAAATTCGACATTTCAGTATTTCGAGATTACAAAGTGTTTCCCTTAGCACATACTGTCAGAAAGATTTTATTTATCTAGCTGAGAACTTTCATCTGAGGCTAAGAAGTTCTGTCTGTGTTACTTGGTTGAAATATTTAGAAAAAATGTGAAAATTATATATCATAAAGGCAGAGATAATATATATTTACCTGCCATAGACAGACATCAAATAATACAGTTGAGCATGCCACTGTGTAAACTTTAAGATGAAATCTTTTCAAACCTTGCACATAGCATGGTTTTGGAATTATTGATGCAAATATGAACAACCAATATTTGATACCTAGAGGTGTCAGTAGGAGTTAACTGTAGATGTACCTGGAGGCATCACTCGGCTGTAATGAGTTAACACTCTGAGTATTACAGTGTGCACCGATTGAAATGGGATGATACAAAACAGAGGCTAACTCAAGCTTTAAGGGTCTAATGGGAATCCATTATCAGTGTGAGCTATCGGTGCCCAGCAGAATTAGTACTGGAAAGGGCATCCAAAATCTATTTTACAGTAGATAGAGGCAGCTAAAAAGCCACCAAGTTTAAAACCATGGCAAGAATTGGGCAGGTAGGTGGGTGAAATCCAAAAATCAATGAAGTCAAACAGTAGTTTCAAACTCAGAGCTCTTATAGCTGGAGGGGAATGTAGATGATTTTTTAAATAAGAAAACTGTTTTTAATAGGGTTGTCACCTTTTGAGACGTCCAAACATATGACGTCAAAAAAGATGTGCCCAAAGCTGTACTGTAATAACTGTGGGAGAAAAGGCAGTTAAACCAGTAGTCTGGGGACCACAAGCCTCCCAGAAGCAATGGGGTTCTAGATACTGTGATACATTTTAGACACCCCCCACCGACCTTATTATCCAATGACAGCCTGAAAGAATCATGAGTAAAAGTAAAGCATTAAGGATTTATTTCATTAAATGCCAAACATCTGAGATGCAGATATCCTTCCAAATCAGAAAATGTATGTAGATGCAAAATCCATTGTTTTATTAACATTTTAAGTGAATTAGAGTAATATTAAAAATGTCCCTGACATAGCTCTCAGCTTTCCATCTCCAAAATGTGGAACATTTCATTTCGGGCAAAATGTGGAAGAGGTAAAAACAACTGACTAAGAACTTCAATTAGAAAGCTCACAGGATCGTTAAAATGTGCTACTTTATACTAATCAAAAGCTATTTATATGCATTACTATGATCCAGTATTTACCATTCATACAAGAAAAAACAATTCTTAATACTGAACGTGTGCAAACCCTTTTCCATGTGGAAGTGTGAGGAACACTCTTCATTATGAGGTATACTTGAGAGTTATGGTCCTGGATTTTGGGGCTTTGTCCAGATTTTTTGAGCGAAGGAAGATGAGAGGTTTGAGCACACCACTCAACATCTTGGTGCAAAAATTAGGGACAGTTAAAAATAATAAGGGGAAAAATGCACAAAATTAGAAACATATTTTAAAGCTTGATATAAACATAGGAAGCTGCTAAACTAACATGTTTTGTATTAGCATGAGTCTTCTGAAGAATATGAAGTCTGATTTTTTTTTCTGTTTGTTTTGCTATTTAGTGGATGTGATTTTTTGATGATATATACTTGCACTTCTTTCCTTTCTTTTTAAATACCTACCCTAAGAATCAGGGGCAAACCAAAAATAATGAGGGATAAAGGTCGAACATAAGAGACAGATTTTAAATAGTACTTTTTAAAGTTAAAAAGTTGCTGGAATAACAGATTTTCATTACCATTCTTTTTTCTGAAAGTCAAATGTCGTGATTATTCAGTGCATGCAATCCTCTTATTTGTGGGGGAAAACATAATTTTTTGAAGAAACAGACCAGAAAATTATAAGACAAAAATCTGAATGTTCTGTGAAATTCTTGCCAGTTTAAAACAGGATACGTAGTACAGTTGTATAAAATCTTACCAAAACAGTAGGCGTCCTCCTCTTCACTGTTGTAATTTCCAAAACAGAAAGGGTCTCCTGCTGAGGGCAGCCTGATGCTCATCCAGAATATAAATGCCTAATGGTCTTGTATGTGCCGTACATCACATTTATGCTCCCTGTACAGAACGTAGGGCATAAAAGGGATATACAGACGCAACTCCCCAGAACTGAATTGTCCGAGAAGAGAACAGTCTCCATAGGACAAAGGATTCCATGAATGTACAGAAGGAAAAAATGCAGAAGAAAAAGGGGAAACCCTCCGCAAGAAGTGAATCTAAAACAAAACAAAAGGGCTTGGAGGGTGGTAGTGAATATTGCAACAGTAAAGGGAAGGACATCTACAGTTATGGTAAGATTTTACATAACTGTACTATGTCCTTCTGTATTACTGTTGCAGTATCCAAAACAGAAGGGAGAATAAAAAAGCTCAAGAAACAAAATGGGTGGTGGAAGGCTGACAAGAGCCCTCAGCAAACCCACATAAAATGGTTTCAGCAAAACCTACTCTAGCCCTAGAACAATATCCAACTTACAATACTTAGTAAAAGCATGCACAGAAGACCAAGTAGCAGCTTCAAGGATGGAATTGGTGTCCAACCCCCTGAACAAGGCACCGGAAGTGGCAACAGCCCTAGTGGAATGAGCTCTAACAGAAGTAGACACAGATTTGCCATAAAATGAATAACAAAAGGAAATGGCCTTAGATATCCAGGAGGAGATGGTTTGCTTAGAAACAGCCAAACCCAAAGTTCTGGGATGAAAGGAAACAAAAGGGTAATCAGACTTATGAATGGCCTTAGTTTTATCAAAATAGTTCCTGAGCTGTCTGTGCAAATCCAAGGTATGCAGGATCCTCTCACTAGCAGTCTGGGGGGAAGGCAAAAAGGAAGGGAACTGTACTGACCGATTCAAGGACAACTCATTTACTACCTTGGGCATAAAAAAAGGATTAGTTTGAAGGGAGACCCTGCCCCTGAGGAAAAAAATAGAGGAATGGCCATAAGGACCTGGAGCTCAGAAACCCTCAGAGCAGAAGGAAGAGCCAGCAACAGAACAGTCTTCCAGGTGCAAAGCAGCAGAATCTGCAGGCTCAAAAGTCAATTTTTCCAAAACAAGATTAAGGTCCTAAGGAGGGCGAAGAAAAGGTTTCCTTGGAGACCTAATATGCAGGACTCCTTTAAGAAATTGTTTGACCTCAAAATGAGAAGTCCAAGGAGGATTCAAGGGCAGAGATGGAGAAATGACTGATAAATGGACCTTCACAGAAGAATATTCCAGGCCAGACTGGAGCAACTCACACAAGTAAGAAAGGACTGGAGGGACCCGACATATACGATTTCCTGATAGAGGGTTTCCTTGTCTCCTGTAAAACCATGAGCACATCCTGAGAAAAGTGCCTGCAAGGTCTCAAAACCCTATCACCCACAATGTCAGTTGAAGAATGGACAAGTGAGGATGGATGAGAAACCTCTTTTCCTGTGTGAGGAGATCCAACTGGTGAGGTAACTTGTGGTGATTGCGCAGGGCGAGATGCATTAAGAGGAGGAAATAGCACTGTCTTGGACAAAAGGAAGTCACTAGCAAGATTTTTGGGGAGTCCAGCTGAATCTTCTGCAGGACTCTTGGAAGTAGAGGAAGAGGGGTAAAGGCATAAAGAAACATCCTCTCCCAAGGAAGTGAAAGGGCATCTGTCTTTCATCGTCAGATGGCATGGCACTGTGGAACAAACAAGAGGAAGCTGCCTGTTTAGAGGGGAGGCAAAAATATCTAACTGAGGAATACCACACCAATGGACAATATCTAGAAGCACAGCTCTGTGAAGGATCCATTTGTGAGCTGGTGTTTTGGACCTGTTCAGATAGACTGCCACTAGATTGTGCTCTAAAGGAATGTATACTATCTAAAGAGTTAACTGAGAGCCACCTCCCAAGTCTGAAGAGTCATCCTGCAGAGGAAGTAAGATTTTATGCCTCCCTACTTGTTGACATACCACATCACTGTAGTGCTGCTGGCATACACCTTCAAGGAGCCTAGAGAGAACATGGGCTGAAAAGTTGAAGGGCAAGAATCAAAGCTCTCATCTCTGATGTTGATATGGTCTGACTACTAATGGAGAGGCTGGAGACCCTGAACTTTCAGGTGAACAAAAGAAGCCCCCATCCCATGTCTGAGGCATTGATGAACAGTTCTTGAGGAGGGATTGGAGGTTGAAAGGGCCTGCCTGGCTTGAGAGCAAACTGTTGAATCCGCCACTCAAAGTCCTTCCTTAGACAGGGAAGGAGAGGTACCCTGATATCCAGAGGGTGACAATGGTGCAGCCAAACTGACTTGAGTATACCCACTGAAGCTTCCAATATGCAGTCTGACAAGCGCGAGCAATGGAATAGAAGAAGCCATGAATCCGAAGACCTGAAGAAACTCCCTGACTGTCATGGCAGACAGAAGAAGAAGAGACTGAAAGAAGGCTGTCAATTACAAAACTATTGGAGGTGGAAGAGAAGCCAGCGTTGGCACTGTCTGAATCCTGCATCCCAGATTCACATGATCTTGAGAGGGAGTCAGGGCAGACATTTGGAAGTTGATAATAAACTCCAGACTTTGAAGATGAGAGATGGCGAACTTCATATCCTGTAACAGATGACTGGGAGAAGTCACCTGAAGCAACAGGTCATCTAGATAAGGAAAAGTCTGAATGCCTTGAAGCCTGCTGAAAGCAATCACAGGAGCTAGGCATTTTGTGAATACCCTTGGGGCAGTAGAGAAACCAAAGGGCAAAGGAAAGAACTGAAAATGAAAGGAAGACACAGAGAAATGTAAAAACTTCCTAACAATAGGGTGAATAAGGATATGAAGGTAAGCATCTTTAAGATCCAAGGACACCAGGAAAGCCTGGGGTAACAAAAGAGGAGACAGGGTTTGAAGAGTAAGCATATGAAAATAAAGGACCTTGAGAAAGGTGTTGACCAGGGGTAATCCAGTATAGGTTTCTAATTGTCCTCGTGTAGAGAAACCAAGAACATCCTGGAATAAAAACCCTTTCCACTTGGGAAGATGGGACAGGTTGAATGATCCCTTGTTTCACCAGGGACCTTAGAAACTTCAGGAAATGAGGAAGTTGCTCTAGAGAAAGTTAAGGAATATCTGAAAAGGTGGGAGAGACTTCCATACCATAAAGTAACCCTGACTGTTGATAAAAAGAACCTAAGAGTGAACTGATGTGATACCAAATTGGAAACTAAAGGGACATCCAAAGGGACAGAGGAAAATGGTCTCGGGGGCAAATTGTCAAAGAGAAGAAGGCTTATTAGATAAAGGAGGGAGGCTTCTGGGGCACAGAAATCTGAGAAGTCTTAGCAGAGGGGGTCCTCCTCCCACCCTTCCTGCCCTTGGAGGCCTGACAGGGTTGCCTGCAAATAAAAGCAGATCTAAAAGGATAATTCCTCTGAAACTTAAGGATTGGAGAGACAAAAATCTGTTTAAGGTCTTGCAAGGCTTTCTCAGATACTATAAATCAAAATTGTAACAACAACGCACTGTCCTCTGCTCTCTTCCTAGACCTTTCCAAGGCCTTTGACATGGTGGCCCACAAAATGCTAATGAACAGCCTGGAGGCCAACAACTTAAACAGACTGGCCCTCCAATGGTTTGAGTCCTACCTACAATGCAGGAAACAGGCTGTACTGTGGGAGGGTAAACTCTCCTCACATCTCTCCATCAGACTAGGAGTACCCCAAGGCTCAATACTAGGTCCCCTTCTGTTCTCCATCTTTATAAATGAACTTAGCACAGCCATACCAGAGGCTACCTGCATTCAATATGCAGATGACTCAACCTTGATCTGCACTGCCTCCACCCCAGCCGAACTTACCAAAATAACACAAATCACCTTCAACAAGGTAGAAAACTGGCTGCTAAACCAACACCTAATACTAAATCCCATTAAAACTAAACTACTTCTCTTTACCCCAACACCCAGGACCACCTCACCCCTGTTCAATATAACAGCTAATAATGGTACCATCATCTCCCCAGTTACCCAAACTAAACTATTGGGTGTCATGATCGACTGCAACCTCAGATTTGATGCACACGTCAATCAAATGATAAAAACTACCAATAAAAAACTTGGTAGTCTGCTCAGGATCAAAGCATACCTCACCCCGCAAGCTAGAATAACAACTGCCCGCTCCCAACTCCTATCTACCCTTCTCTATGCCTCTCCTCTATTCTCCCACCTGAATAAAACCAATCTTAAAAAACTGTCTTCATGCTACAACCAAATCGCCAGATTTGCTACTGACTCACCCTACCGTACCCACCATTGCCAGAACCTGAAACTCATGGGCTGGTTGGAACTACCCCACCTCCTACAGCTCAACCAACTCAAAGTCGCCCATAAAATCCTCCACCAACCGGACACTACCCCATCCCTAAGAAACATAATCTGCCCCTACAATAACAGTTGCCCACTACGCTCATCCACCAAACTCCTAGTACTTACAATCCAACCATGCTGCAGGCGACTCCCTCTTCACCAACTCTGTCGGTAAATCTGGAACTCACTACCTACTGACATTACCAAAGAATCTTCTCCAACCATATTTAAACATAAACTTATAAGTCACCTCAAGTCACACTGGATATGCCCCTGTACCAACCCAGACTAAGACTTCACACTTCCCTCCAACACTCTCTGCTCAGCTACTCCCCCTCATTTAATTAATGAGATCCTTTATGACTGCAACTCCAACTATTGTTATCCTCGACCTCTATTGTCAATAGAAAAGTATGCCACTGGCCTCACGGAAGAATGCATATACTATGTCTACAATCAACTTGTATTGTAACCACAATTTAGTGGATTGTCTGTTTCGTTATATCTATGTACTATGTCTACAATCTTCTTCTATGTAACCTCTATTAGTTCAACATTTATTTGTAATGTCTATTTCTTATCTTAATTTGTATCTTTGGAGCTTTTCTCCCCGGGACTCCGCTGAAAATGGACATGTATCCAGCCGGACCATCCCGGTTAACAAATGTAAAATAAATAAATAAATAAATAAACATGTCAGCAGCAGCAGCAGTCCCAAAAAGATGTTTATTATCCAAAGGAGCATCCAATAACTTGGCCTTAATATCCTCAGACAGAGACTGAATACAAAGCCGAGTATAACCCCTCATGACAGAGCCAAAAGCAGCAGCCCTGGAAGAGGTAACAACAGCGCAGCATCATAGCCACACCTAATAGAGTGGTGAGCCACTCGAGAAGCAGAACCTAAAAATGATAAGGCACAGAATTTGCCTTCAGAATCAGGAAGGGCAGAAATAACCTGGCAAGTCTGAGCAATCAAGGCCAGAGCATACATGGACATGCAGGTCTGGTAATTAACAGCCCTAAAGGCCAAAGTAGAAGCAGTGTAAATTTTCTTACCAATCCTCTCCATTGCCCAACTATCCTTTTCAGAAGGCAAAAGCTTAGAAGGTTTGTCAGAAGACTGCCACCACAGCAGGATCAGCAGAAAGATATTTAAATAAAAAAATGACAATCCTCAGGAACCTTATAGAACCTATCAGATTTCTTAGGAGCAGGAGGCTGAGAATCAGGGGACTTGGAAGCAGCAATGAAAGTATCTAACAAGGCAGCCAACACAGGAGAAACTGCTGCTGAGTTAGGAGTATCCACCTGAAGCAAATCATAATATCTTCCCTGAGAATCAGATACTTGAGAAGAATCCCACTTACAGTATTCCATCATCCTAGCAATTGAGTCCCCCAAAGGACAGTTCCTCAGAATAAGACTCAGGGCTAACAGGCTCCTCTTCATCAGAACCATAAGTGAAAGGCAAAGGCATCTGTGAAGAATACAACAAAGAACCCCTCATCAGACAGTGAATCCTCATCTGAGGAATCTAGTTCCCTAAGCCATTTAGAAGGGGGTAGAGGTCCAAAGAGGAGCAGGTAACGAAACCCACTGAGGAGACTTTAGGGCCATCAAGCAGAAAACAAGTCCTGAGTAAACTCCTGACATTTCTTCTGAGCATCCTTAGGATGCACAGAAATATACTTCATGCTTCAAATACCAGAAGTTCTCACCCTTGGCGAGATTCAGTAAGAGAAACCAGAACCTTGTCCCTGACCAATCTCTTTGGAGTCCCTTTATGACCCTCTGAAATAATCAACTGCAGTTCCCCCCTTAAAGTCCAAAGAAGACTCCTGCAAAGCCTCAGAGAACATGCAGAAGGGCAGATCCATGCTAGCCTCCAGCAGGTTCACTGCAGAGTTATCCAAAGTAGATGCCAAAAAACCTACAGAGCTATTACCTGCTTCTAGAGGGATGTCTCGTTGAGGCTGGACAGTTAAAGAATGTGGCTGAGACTTCTTGGCCACCTTCTTACCTAGTTGGAGTATCCTGAAGTTAAATGATTCTGCCATGATACCCTGGGCTAATTGTTTAAGTCATTGGTTTTCAAGATAAATGGCCAGGGAAGACAAAGAGCTTCTAAGTGTCTTAGGCACAAATGCCTTACAGATAGTACAAGAGGTGGTCGTGGTAAGCACCCTAATAAAAGACACTGTTAGTGATGATCCTTATGGGGAATCTCCCTCCCACACACATTTTCCCTTCTTGGATGACATAAACTCTAGTTAGCAAAATACAAAACCAAGAAATTAAAAAAAAAAAAAAAAAATCCCATTGGGGCACTTATCTGGTGCTAAGTATTCAGTACAGCAATAAGACGTTCAGAGCATCTAGCAAGAGTAGCTTTTGAACTAGCAGGTAGTTGCATCCGTACATCCCTTTTATGCTCTATGTTCTGTGCGGGTGGCATAAATGTGATGTACAGTGCATACAGGGTCATTAGGCTTTTATACACTGGCTGAGCATCAGGCTGCCCTGGGCAGGAGATCCCTCCTGTTTCGGATACTGCAACAGTGATTATAGAAGGACATCTTTACATATATAGAAACAAAGATGAATACCTGCTTCTACAGATGTCTGCTTCTTAGAGCTCTAAGCTCTTCTATTATAGCACCACCTCCTTGCTGAAGTTGCAGCTATTCAATGCACAAATTTCACTACCTAGACCTAACAGGGAACAGCTGTTCCTGTAAGTCTGGTTTAATGTTGAAGTCTCACATTGCTGTGACTGATGCAAATAGCAGCAGCTGATGTCCTTCTATTCATCTGTTGCAGTATTCATTACATGAAGGAGTTCCCTGCTGTAGGTGACCCAATGTTGACCAGTATACAAAAAGACTTTTACTACTGTAGGGTGTGTGGTACATTACATGTAGGCTGTGATCAGACGTTGGCCATAAAAGTGACATGCACAAGTAGCATCCTCAGAACTTTTCTACCTCCAGATCCAAATGCCAGATTCCAACATACGGTCTGACTCCGAGTCATTTACGATTCTTCAAATTTCAGATAAGTGCCCTGTTGGAGAATTTGACTAATTTGCTACTGTCTTTTGTTAGGGTTCATGTCATCCAAGAGGAGCAAGTGCCAGTATGGACAACAAATTCCACACAATGATAGCCACCTCCAGTGCCTGTTCTGTCTAGATCCAAACCATAACCACAAAAACTGCTCTATTTGTCATGCGTTTTTCTCAAACACCTTAAAGAGTAGATTATCCTCTTTATCTATCTACCTAGAGAATCGACCCTTAAAACCACTAGCATAAAGCACTATGGAAGGATCCTTGGGACCCGAGGGTGAGTTGATTCTGAAGTGGAAGGCCAAAATGCAAAAGCCTTAACCTTCTGCTGTGCCTCTGGATACCAACGTCTCTCTTTAGATGGAGGATGTTCAGGCCACCTTGGATCTGACCGTACGCATGTCCACAGAAGTCAAGCATTTCAGATGTCTGAGGGGAACCATGGCTCTTGATAATAGAAGACCCTAAGAGGATTCTTCAGATTCCAGTAAGGGAAGAGATAGAATCCAATCTGATAGAATGTAGGCCTACGTTGGGGCCTCCTACACTAGATAGGGCAGACTTGCATGGTAAAAAGAAACAGAAAACCAAACATTTATCTCCACCAAAAGAAGCTTTTAGCAACTGGCAGCAATTCACTCAGGGCTTTTCAATGCCCTTATGTCCCTTAGACCTCCTCCAGGTTTTACAGCTCCCCATCCAATTAATGTCTCTCCACTTAAAATGACTAGGGAAGAGGTTTCTTCAGAGGAAGAGGCATCCTCATGGGAGGAATCTCTGATCTACTCTTCACAGGTCCCTTCCCCCCAGGATTATGCCTTCCCAGAAGAGGAATCCAGTGGATTAGATTTATATATGGAAGAGCTTTTCTTTGGAGAGACTGTAGCTAAATTGAAAGGCCATTTTAAATGGGATAACACTCAAGTATCTGAAATACAAAAAAAAAAGATGCTATGATGCTATGAACCACCTAGCCCATCTGCTATTCCTCCTGTCTGCCTGCCTTTCTTGATGCTTTTGTCTCAGCTTCACAGGTGTCAGATTCCCAGCCACCCTCCCCCAAGAAGCCAAACCACTTGTATAAGGTCCTTCTGTGGATCCTTCTGTTATTTCTGTGGCTTCTGACAATCCTTCAAGATTGCTGCCCTCCACTACCCTCCTACCATCAGATAAGGATAGCAGGAACCTGGATAGACTAGGCAAAAAAGTGTATGCTTCTGCCATTCTAGTGTTTAGGGCCATAAATTACCAAACACACATGACCAAATTCACTTTAGAGCTTATGCCCCAACTTTCACAGGTAACTGCACACTTACCTGACTCGGAAAATAAAACCTTGGCTACTTCCTGGCTTGGTGCATCTTCTGAAGTAGCACGACACTCCGTAAAATGCAGCTATGATGCTGCAGAAGCTTCTACCAGAGGAGCTGCCTCTGGATCAGTATTAAGAATATTCTCTTGGCTACGGCTTCAGCCCTTACCTGATGACATAAAAGCCAAATATATGGATGGTCCTTTTTACAACTCTGCCTTGTTTGGCCCTCCAGCAGCTAACTTGTTCAAATCATTGCAGGAAAAGGGTAAGGAACTGCAAGAATTGAAACATATTTTTGTTTACCCAGTATCTAAGTTCCAAAGAAATTATCCTGCAAATCCTGTGCTTGTCAGCAGGTGCTCACGTCACCCACAACCCAAAACAAAAAAGAGAGACAGGAGATCACAACAGCCTAATGCCCCTCTGGCAACTCTGCCACCAAAGTGGTGCTTTCCTGACAAACCATCCTGTCTTTGACTGTTCCTCCCTCCCTTATCCACATCTCACTTTTTCATTGCCTTTTCCTGTCCCTACCAGCCTGGAAAATCATTACCCACGACTCCTGGGTATTCTCCATTGTTCAAAAAGGGTACTTTATGGTATTGGACCCGCAACCTTCCCTTCAGGGGCATCTCTCAACCTCCCAGGGAGCAGCTACCCATTTTTCCCTGAGGTTCTGTTAGAACTGATGAACCAGGGGACCATCCAAAGTGTTCCCAAAAACCAAATAGGAAAAGGATTTTATTTCAGGTTGTTCCTGGTGCTCAAGAAGATAGGTCCCTGGAGACCCATCCTTGACCTGTCCCAGCTCAGTACCTTCCTAAGGGTATCCACCTTCTGCATGCTGACCCTCCAGACTGTGTTCCCACTAATTCTTCTTCAAGCCTTCATGATAACCCTGGATATCAAGGATGCAGAACTGCACATCCCCATCTATCCCAACTACAGGAAGTTTTTATGCTTCTCTGTATAATGGCATTTTCAGTTCTGTGCCTTGCCTTTGGGCTTTCTACTGCACCAAGAGTCTTCACCAAATGCCTAGTTTCTGTGATTGTCCACTGCAGACTTCAGGGAATACACATTTTTCCTTATCTGGATGACTTCCTCCTTCTGTCTCCCTCCACAGAGGAGTTGGAATGAAATATCTCCCTTACCATCAGTTGTCTACAAAGTCTGGAGTTCACCATAAACTTAAAGAAATCAGTTCTTACCCCTTCACAGGATCAGATTTTCATGGAGTGCTGGATACAAGCAGATAAACAGATCTTATGAAGGTCTCTCTACCTCCACAAAAGGGTATAGGACCTCACCCATCAATGTAAAGGAGATGAGGGTGCTGCTATTGGTCATGCAGATCTTCCATCCCCTATTCCAACCAGGACCTCTAAAGCTGTTCACAGACAATATAACAGTCCTCTGGTACATGAACAATGGTGGGACCAAATCCTACTTATTATGCTGGCTAGCTGTTCAGGCTTGAGAGCTGGCAATAAAATTCCAGGCGACCCTTCAGGCAGTGTGCATCCCATCTTCACAGAATTGTGGAGCAGATTACCTGTGCAGGTCTCAAGCATGATTCCATGAATGGATATTTCAAAGGGATGTGTTTTGGGACATTGCCTCTAGCATGAACAGACAACTTTCACAGTTTTGTGCCAGACAGCATCATCCTTTGGTCTGGAAAGTGGATGCCCTTTCTTTCTCTTGGAAGAGGATGTTTCTTTATGCATTTCCTCCCCTTCCCCAGATTCCAAAAATGTCCCAATTCAGTAGGGCAAACCAAAAGTCTTGTTGGTGACTCCCTTTTGGCCAAGGCAGCACTGGTTACCTCTCCTCCTACATTTAGCCAAGAGCAATCACCACAGGCTACCTCAAAGAGTAGACCTTCTCATACAAGACAAAGGGACCCTCATCCATCCCTACCTGTTGACTTTCCAATTGACCCTGTGGGTGATGGGGTACTAATTTCCTTCAGATACCTATTCTCTGAATATATGCTTACAGTTCTGCAGGAGGCCAGGAAACCAAATACCAGGAAATCATATTTAGCCAAATGGAAAAGGTTTTCAAACTGGTGTCTGAAATGAAACCAGGCCCACTGACAGTGGAAATTCTCCTAGTTTTATCTTATTTGTGTGAATTGTTCAAGACTGGCTTGGCTTACTCTTCAATGAAAGCTCATGTGTCAGACATATCTGCCTCTATTCCCCCCATTAGTTAGCAGATTTGAGGCTAAACAATTTCTTAAAGGTGTCCTACACATTAGATCTCCCAGGAAACATATTCCACCTCCCTGGGACCTTAACTTTGTTTTAGAAAAGCTGACTGTCCCACCCTTCGAGTCAGCTTCCTCAGCTTCTCTACAGTACTGCTCCTGGAAAACTGTTACTCCTAGCCTTAACTTCAATCAAACAAGTGTCTGAGCTACAGGCCCTTTTGGTATCATCACCCTTTCTGGTCTTCCACAAGGGAGGGGTTTCCCTGCTCACAAACCCCTCCTTTATGCCTGAGGTAGTCAATGACCTGACTTTAAATCAGTCCATCAACTTATCTTCCCTCTTTCTCCTACCCCAGAGCCATAGTGTGGGGTTACTCCATACTTTAGATGTCCACAGACAACTTAAATTTTATTTAGACAAAACCAAAGCTGTTAGAAAGTCAGATCAGCTTTTTGTTTCTTACCACCCGTGGGCTCTGGATGAGATGTGTTCAAGAAGACTGTTTCCTCCTGGATTTTCAAGACCATTACCTTTTGCTACACTCACCATGGTAAGACTCTACCTTCATCTGTTAGGGGTCACTCCACCATGGCTGTTGCCTCATCTGGGGACTTTTTCAAGGAATTGGATATTAATTAAACTTTTGAAGCCGCTGCATGAACCTCAGTCCATACTTTTACCAAACACTACAAATTAGATGGAATCTCAAAATCTAGAGCAGGGTTTTCCAGAACCATACTTCATGGCTTCCTGGTAAGCTCCTTGGCTACATCTTTCCTCCCTTACTTCATGAGCTTTGGTATTCTCCCTCATGCAATGAATACTGCAACAGATGAATAGAAGGACATAGAATAGTTGTTTGAATCTTACGATAATGATAGATGTCCTTCTCTTCTCTGTTGCAGTATTCCTATCCCTCCCTCCTCCCCCTGGCCTTGCTTCTTCTTGGATGATTCTTACCCTACTTCCTTAGGCTGGCATTCCTCCTGGGGCAGTCAATTTTGAGGATGGTGTGTGCACACTTCACTTTTATGGCTGACGTCTGATTGCAGCCTATGTGCAACGTACAATGTACCCTAAAGTAGTAAAAGTCTTTTGTATACTGAGTGCCATCGGGTCACCTATGACAGGGAACTTCCTCATGTAATGAATACTGCAACAGTGAAGAGAAAGACATCTATTATTATGGTATGATTTTACGCAACTATTCATTCAGAGAACTCAGCAAACTGGGACAATAGGTGTTCCATTCCTATTTGTTGCGTGGGATGGGATACAAGGCTTTAAACCATGAGTGTCCTGCTGTTACTGGAACTGGTGGCAACCTTAGCTTCTCCCACTAATTAATTAGATCTAATTCCTATTCAGTCAGTGAATACAAAAGGAATTTTTCCTAACTGACCCTAGCCAACAACTTTTAACACTCCAAGAAAAAAACCTTTGCAGTAAAATAGCAAATTTAAAATGCAACAAACTGTAATATAATAAGATCAAATTCAAGAAGTAATGGAACTATCCAAATCTTAAATGTAGAAAATCCCAAAATAAATGCAGTCAGAAGCAGTAGTTTTAAACTTAGAGCTTTTGTAGTAATTTTGATAAGATGAAGAGCTGCATGACTTACAAGTAGTACATGCAAATATCTTACAGTCATTGTTTAGGTGAAATTCTAGGTTACAGTCAGGGTATCCCACAGCCCTCTGTCCCGGGCCCATACTTGTTGAGGTTGTATCTTTCAGACTTATCTTTTTTCATCTGAGGTGTTCTACAGTCTGTATACAGATGAATTGAAAATGGAAAGGGAACATCTACAAAATAAGTTGACCAGCTTTGTAGAGGAGAACAATGAATTAATAAATACATCAAGCATTAAGCATATGAGATTTGTGAGACGTCCGCTGAAGGATGAATATTCAGTACAGCACTCAGCAAATGAAACTGTAGATTCTTTTATGGAATTTGGTATATGGATAGAGACGGCTCTTTAGTTTTGTCTCATTATATCAACTGATTGGTTAATGACAGTTATAATACTCCAGGTTGTGCAAAAATTTATGAACTCTAGAAAGTCAGAAGTAACGATCCTTGGTAAGATACATTAGAACCAAACTAGAGTATGGAATAAAAATATGGAAATATTAAAAGAAATCTAGCTTGAATATATTGGAAAGATTTCAGTGGAAATGTATCAAAGGCTTCCTCGAAAGTGATGGTTTGTTACTATGAAGGATTGGTTAATCACTATATATTAAAAAGCAGAAAAAAATCAGAAAATGGTAGTAGAAGTAGCGAACTTAAAAACGTCCCAAGTCAAAAAATAAAAGCTTATTTTGAAATATTAATATTATACTGAATTAGCTCTAGTAGGTATTCAGAATAATCCAAGCAGGGTAGACAGTCTGTTTCTAGTCAAAAATAATTTATTAAGCACACAGACAAATGATCCAAACAAAAAATAAACAGAATGATAGTTTCATCCCAAATTTTGTGACTATATACCTGTTATCAGATATGGGAGTTTTTTTATTTTGTTGTAAAACAAAATGTATTGGTATATATGTTGACTAGTTCAAATCCCTTCCCCCATCCTTATCAGTGTGATATTCAATCTGGTACTGCCCTACTTACTAAATGTCCTAATAACTTAAACCTTTTGCACTTTAAATAAAGTTAATAATGATGTGGTACTTATTAAACAGATTATTATTGAACAAAGTCTGTGAATTTATCAAAGACATTATAATACATGGCTGGAAATAAAGATTAGACCATTTGGCAAACAAAAAATATATATTTTGGCATCCAGAAAAAATACATTGTCCAAAACATAATCTATTTCCATAAATTATTGTTAAAGATCACTTATGTCTCTGAACATGCTGAAGGATAACAGATTTTATGATTGTAGTAACCACTGTATTTCATTGTAGAAGTAATAGACTGTAGTTTTCCATTCTACCACAAGGTGGAGCACCTTTATATAAAAGACAATTTCGAAAGTGAAAGAGGAGACTGGAACACTAGCTGAAGGAGGGAAGACTGAAACACGCAGCTGAGGGGAAAAAGGTCCCTGCAGCATGACTGGATTTTCTTTCTAGTACTTTGAGACAGATCCTGGAGTTCTGATAGGTGATTTTCTACTTTTCCCATCAGAGGAACCATGGCACCTGGTCACTAGGATTTTCTCGATGGAGTGGTGAGAGGCTCTGGCTGTCATTTTATATTTTTATAAGATTGTGGTTTCTTCCTCCCCCCAAATGATTTGTGGATTACAAATAACTGGGATCCATATGAGCTCCAACTTGGGCATCATCATGTTGGCAGCAACACTGTAAGTAGTCACTGGCCAGTGAACAGGGTATAATAGAGTGTTTCATAGGTGGTCTGTTTAGAATTGATCAAGGGGCTAGAGGGGGTTAGTCCTGCTAAATGACATTGCATTTTCTCATATTTGTATTGTTGCAGTATCAATCTTCATTGTTCAATGACATTGCATTTTGCTTGTTAGTCCTGCTAAATGACATTGCATTTCCTCATATTTGTATTGTTGCATTATAAATCTTCATTGTTCAATGACATTGTATTTTGCTTGGGTTAGTACTGTTGCCTTCAAGAATTTTGCTGCCCAATGACATTGCATTTTCTCATATCTGGATTGCTGTATTATAACTCTTTTATTGCTTAATGACATTGCATTTTTCCTGTGTTTGTATTGCTGCATTATAAAGCTTTACTGCATATTTATATTGCCTTTTTTGTGCATGTTTGAATGTCAAGACCTTTTTCTTTTGAGTTCTGGGGAAGAGGGTGAATACATCTTCTCATTGCATGCACATCCCACCTTGCCTTATTGCTAACTGGTGCACTGTTGAAATAATTTGTTTATGGTTGTGCTATTACCTTTTTAAACTAGATGTGTCAATTAGAATAAAATCTGTCATTCTTGCCACCTTGTTAGGCCTAATAGGGGTGTCACCAGAGTCAGGTAGGAAGGAACCCATATCTCTTCAGCTGCACCAGTGAGTGCCCTACATTTGGGGGCTCATCTGGGATTGCCTGTACCGCCTTGGACTCCACCCTATTCCCCTGTACTTGTGAAACGGAAATCCAGCAGAAACATGAACCCAGAAGTAGCCGCTAAATGGTGCAAACAGCACAATGCCCAGTCAGAGCATTGCTTAGTTCTGGTGTTGCCAGGGGTCACATGGACTGATATGCAAATACATCAAGTCACAGGATCCTTGCCAGTTGTGGGGCATGTTTTTTTTTTGTTGGACAGCACTGTGTACCCTACTGAGCAGAGCACATTGGCCTTATTAGAATGGAAAAGTCCGTTAGTGTATGAGCACATACCTTTGAGTGAAAAATTTCAGGTGAGAGTGCAGTCCGTGTGGTAATCCCTGAGAAGTGCACTACCTCAGCAACAGAGAAAATGCCTGTAGAAGCTATCCAAGTAGGTCAGAACCTTACACCAGAAGCTGCAGCTTCACTGCCCATAAATACTATAGGTCCTGAAGTTTTGAATGCTTTGGGAAGTATTTTAGAAAAATGCTTAAAGCCTACACAGCCATTCACTGGATTTGGCTATCGCAAATTGCATTTCTTTTCTGGTAAACAACCCACACCTCAGGGAGAGGAAGATTTTGAATCCTGGATGGATCAGACTTCACAAGCCCTAGAGGAGTGGGATATCCCAGAATCTCAGAAGAAGCAGCAGATAGCTGAAAGTTTAAAGGGATTAGATGTGGATGCCATACGCAACCTAAGGATGGGTAAGCAAGATTGCATGGCCAAGGACTATTTAGGAGTACTGCAGGATGTGTTTGGAAGGATCGAGAGGGCTGCTGACCTACAGCATCAGTTTGAACATGCATACCAAGAAGTTGGTGAGAAATTATCTGATTACATTAAGCGATTAGATAAAATGCTCCACCAGATCATCCTAAAGAAAGGGATGGATCTGAAAATAGCTGACCAAGTATGGATCAGACAAATTTTACAGGGAGCTCAAGCTATGGACCCCATTGTGTGGCAAATGAGGATGAGAAATAGGGAAGAGACTCTAACTTATTCTCAGTTGGTTAAAGAGGTGAGGGAAGAGGAAGCCCTGTTGGAAGCCAAATCTCAGTGTTCAACAGCAACTAAAACAGTGAGTGAACACCAACAGGAGCCAACAGGCATGCTCACTATTCAAACAGGAGTCATGGCCCAGAGTGTCCGTAATGTAGAGGTGTCACAGTTGCAGATGCAGGTGTCTTCCTTGACTGACGCCATAGCTGAAGTCACCAAGACAGTTGCAGAATTGCAGAAAGCCATGGTAACTTTAGCTGAAGGGAGGAATACATCAGCTAAAGCCTCCATGAAAGAACTCAGGGAAGAACCGAATCAGCCAATGCTCAGAGTTCCTACTGGATTTTGTTTTCTCTGTGGAGATGCAGGGCATATAAAGCACCAGTGTCCTAATGCAGAGAACTTGAAAAGAGTGAAAGAACTATTATTGGCTAGTGCAGTGCAGGGAAACTTCAAAAGTCCTCTGTGAAGGAGCCGGCTGAGTGCCCAGTTATAAAGAGCTCCATAAAATCTAACATCAAGAGACAGCATCCTGGATCTCCTTTCCACACTAACCCTTGTAATAGGGAAGATAAACTACCTACTATGCACACTTCTAGCTCATTTGAGGTGAACAACCGAATTGGAAAGCCATCTCAGCCAAAATCTCAGCATCTGAGACTGCAAAGCATTACTATCCAAGAGTCTTATCCTTTAAAATGGTGAGGTCAACCGGTGGTACCTCAACCACATGCTGACTGCCATACAGCTGAACAACACCGGAAACAGAAACTACCCAATGGCCTACTGGGACCATCCCCTGTCGTGTCAGTAAAAATAGAAGGAGTGTATAGTAAAGCACTGTTGGATACTGGTGCTCAAATCACCATTCTGTACAGAGACTTCTACCAAAAATACTTAAAGCATTTGCCACTTGAAAATTTAAAAGATTTGGAGATCTGAGGGCTAAGTGACATGAAGTTCCCTTATGATGGTTATGTCTCACTCAAGTTAGAATTTTCCACTTCAGTTGTTGGGTCAACATAAGTTTTTGAAACACTCGCTGTTGTGTGCCCCAGGCCAAAGGAAAGGTTTCAGCATCTATTTTAGTGGAGACAAATACTGACCTTGTCAGCAGAATGCTAATGCCTCAGTTGACCCAGGAACACCCAACACTACATCCTCTCCTGAGACCAGTTTTCTGTGCCCTTCAAAGGAAGAAGGATAGTAAGAAAGATGAAATTGGTCATGTGTAGACCCTGTCTGGGAAAGAGCATATAATTCATCCTGGTCAGGTCACCTGCTTGACAGCCAAAGTGAGGATGTGTGGACAAAGTTTCCTCTCATCTCATGATGGAAAGGGATCCAGAAAGTGAATTGCCACTGGGGCTGGAACTAGTCCCAGAAGTTTGGCCTGCAGACAAGTTAAAGCATCCTTATAACACTTTGCCTGTAGGGTTGAAAAATAAAGGAAGTACTCCCATTGTCCTGTGTTCACAAGTGCATTTTGGAAATGTTTATGCTGACACTCCCTTACATGCTTCTGTGTTGACAAGGAATGAGAGCAGAGCCAATTAGTTGAAGCTGGAAGATATTGAGATAGGAGGTGGTGTCTTGCCCTCTGAGTGGCTAACCAGAGTTAAAGAGCTATTAATGAAAAATAAAAATTGTTTTCCTACTAGTGAACTATATGTGGGATGTGCAAAAAGTGCAGAACACTGAAGAAGAGTAAAAGAGGACCGGCCCTTCAGGGAACATTTCAGAAGAGTAGCCCCAGGAAACCTGGAGGACTTAAGAAAACATTTGGAAGAACTAAAGCCACAGGGATAGTTTGAGAGTCAAGAAGTCCATATGCCTCTCCCATTGTCATTGTCAGGAAAAAGAATGGGTCAATCCGCATGTGTGTTGACTATCGTACTCTGAATCAGCGAAAGATTCCAGACCAGTACACAACTCCCTGTACTGAAGATGCTCTAAATTGCCTGGTGGCAGTAAGTGGTTCAGTGTGCTAGACTTAAGGAGTGGATATTATCAAATCCCTATGCACCCAGAAGATAAAGAGAAGACTGCTTTCATCACCCCTTTGGGATTTTTTGAGTTTGATTGCTTACCTCAAGGTTTATCAAATGCACTGGCAACTTTCCAGAGAATCATGGAAAGAACAGTTGGAGACATACATCTCCTGGAAGTCCTAGTCTACCTTGATGACATCATTGTCTTTGGGAGGACCTTAGAGGAGCACAGGATTGAGAAGGAAGGCCTCAAGTTGTCATTAGACAAATGCGAGTTCTTCCAACCTTCAGTGACCTATGTGGGACATGTAGTGTCTGCAAATGGAATATCCACAGATCCCAGCAAAGTTGAAGCGGTGACATCTTGGCCCAGATGCAAATCACAGTGCTGCAATCTTTCCTGGGGTTCTGCAATTACTATAAAAGGTGTGTGGAAGGATTTTCAAAGATAGCAAGACCTCTCAACCATTTGCTCCGAAATGATGAGAAAGCAGATGAAACAGATAAAGATATCCTTGTGAAAAAGCCTAAGGGATCAAGAGGTTCTAAAGAGCTCATTGAGAGTCGTTGGGCTCCTGAGTGTGAAGAGTCATTTGAACAGCTTAAGTATTGCCTCACACATGCCCCTGTACTGGCATATGCTGACTCAACAAAGCCATACACTTTACATGTTGATGCTAGCAGGGATGGCTTAGGAGGAGTCCTTTACCAGGAGAATGACAAGAAGCTGAGACCTGTGCCTTTTATCATTCAGAGTTTATCCCCCACAGAAAGGAACTACCCTGCACACAAGTTGTAATTCTTTGCCTTAAAGTGGGCGGTAGTGGCCAAGCTGCATGACTATCTCTATGGGCCTAATTTGAAGTGCAGACTGACAAGAAACCTCTGACATACATCCAGACCACTGCAAAGCTAGATGCTACTGGCCACAGATGGATGGCAGCTCTATGCAACTATAATTTCAGTTTGAAATACCACCCAGGACACAAATATGGAGATGCTGATGGTCTGTCCAGAAGACCTCTGGGAGATTTACACCCCAATGATGGATAGGTGGAAATTCCAGTGCTAGGAGTGAGAGCTATGTGTATGATTGCAACCTGCTATCAACACACTGAATGTTGGGCCCAGAAGTTGGGTCTGTCTGCAGCAAGCATACCCCAAGCTTACTGTAATCTGGTCACTTTGCAGGCTTCATCGCTACCAGCTTTGAGTAACAGTGACCTCAAGAGAGATCAAAGAGAAGACCCCTTAGGTCAGCTGGTGGTAGCTGTTTTAGAGAAGAAACAAGTTAATATGCTTCTCACAGATATTAATGCTCTGGCAAGACTTTTGGACAAAGAATGAGACAGACTCCAGATACAGAATGGACTAGTGTATAGAAGATCTCCTAGTGCACTCGGCAGTGAAAAATGGCAATTGTTGCTTCCTCAGAAGTATAGAGATGTAGTACTCCGGTCATTGCATGATGATCATGGTCATCTTGGTTATGACAGAACTATGGGTCTGGTACGAAACAGTTTCTACTGGCCATGCATGAAGCAAGATGTTGAGGATTACTGTCATACATGTCTGCTAACCAGAGCTGCCTCATTGGGTCAAACGGAAAGTAGTGGACCCATGGAACTGGCCTGTATCAATTTTCTGTACATTGAACCGGATGAAGGTGGGATCAGTAATGTGCTGGTGGTGACAGATCACTATACCAGGTATGCTCAAGCATTTCCCACTCGCGATCAGAAAGCTATTACAGTAGCGACACTACTAGTTGGGAAGTTCTTTGTACACTATGGCCTGCCAAAAAGGATACACTCTGATCAAGGACATGATTTTGAGAGCAAGCTTGTCCATGAACTACTCATACTGTTGGGAGTCCAAAAAAGCCACACCACTCCTAATCATCCTCAAGGGGATCCTTAGTCTGAGTGTTTCAACAGAAACTTACTAGACATGTTGGGGACACTATCTGCTGAGAAGAAGAGTCAATAAAGTAGGCATGTAGCCACAGCGGTGCATGCTTACAACAGTACTAAAAATGATGTAACAGGATTCTTGCCTTACTTCCTAATGTTTGGAAGAGAAGCTTGTCTTCCTGTTGACGTCACCTTTGAAGTCACAGCTGATAATACACCAGTGTGATCTTACAGCAGTTATGTGGAGAGAGACTCAAGAAGAACCTCAGACAGGCTTATGAGCTTGCTGAAAAATCAACAGGACAAAGACATCAGTGAAACAAGGCTCACTATGACAAAAAAGTAAAGATGCATGACTTGCAGCCAGGGGACAGAGTTCTTTTGAGAAATTTGTGACTACAAGGAAAGCATAAACTAGGTGACCATTGGGGATCTGAGATTTACATAATTTGTTCTCAGCTACCTACTATCCCTGTCTACCAAGTTTGCCCTGAGGGGAAAGAAGGACCGATTAAAACCTGGCACCGAAACAACTTAATGCCTTTGGGAAAATCAGTGAGACTCATGAATCTAAAACCCAGAATGGCTCAGCAGAAGCCTAAGTCAAGGCGATCCAGAAGGCTAAGGTGGAGAGGGACTATCCTCTCCAATATTCAAGAGCCCATGCTTCCTCCTCCTGAAGGAGAGGAGGACAGTGATGATAACTGGGGTTTCAGTGGGCTTTTTTCTGAGGAGGTTCAAGACCCAGTGGGCTGTAATCTCAATGTAAATGCATCGGAATTCATTCCTTGTAATTTTGAGCAGCCCAGACCTAACAATAGACTAAGTAATGTTTCTGCGCCTCTTGCAGAACCTGATACTGATGGAGGCCCTGCTATGCAAACTTCAGAAAATAGTGCTGAGTACAGTCATACCTTTATGGAAAATGAAATTGAACTTATACAAGAGGAGATCTTAGAAGTAGACAGTATAGGTTCATAGGTTCATAGGTAGGTATTAGGCTATCTGCCTAAGGGCATTTATAAGCCTAGTCAGAGTGTATCAGCTTTCGCCACCCCATTGATTAATTAACTGAGCCTCTGTCAAGAAGAGCCAATGAAGTGATCCCAGGCATGTATTTTATGTTACCCACCCACTCATCAAGGTTTCTCTTGTGAGGGGCATTGCCTAATGTAGTTAGGAATATTGTTCCAAAGCATGGGGAGTCTCTGTGACAGGAATCTATTCCTAAAATGTCATCGCTGCCAAGTCTTTAACCCAGGACCCTGTGCACTACAGTCAGAGCGACATATCACTACACCAAATCACCTGTATGCCTACTGAAGAACTGGACATTGAATGTGATATGAGTGCCAAACCTTCCGAGCAAAATTCCTTAGCTGTCTCTTCCAAACCAAAACTGCAGAGACTGAGTTGGCCCCCACACAGACTTACCTATAACAGTTTGGGACATAGTACACAGGAACCTGTGACCACAGCTCATTGGCGGGTCTGTGCTCATAATCCATATGCCTCCTACTCCAGTGGTGACACCCTGTCCCAAGTTAAGCATAAGGCTGATTACTCTTGGTGGAATGTACCTTTTGAACGCAAAAATATTGTTCAGTTGATGGTGCATTAGTGTTTGTAAATATTTCTGCTAATTTACCTTTGACTTGGGGGGGACCCAAGATTTTCAAGTGGGGGGAGAGTGTAGCAACCACTGTATTTCATTGTAGAAGTAATAGACTGTAGTTTTCCATTACACCACAATGTGGTGCTCCTTTTCAGGAATATAAAAGACAATTCTGAAATTGAAAGAGGAGACTGGAACAGTAGCTGAAGGAGGGAAGACTAAACATGCAGCTGAAGGGAAAAAGGGCCTTGCAGCATGACTGGATTTTCTTTCTAGTACTTTGGGACAGGGAAGTGAAGTAGCAGATTGTGTCTGCTGAAATCCTGGATGATGGTATTTTGTGGAATCAGGAGAGAAGTCTGAAACAAGTAGTTCCACGCCTGCTATGATTCAGCAAGAAAAGGAGCTCCCTTAGGCCTACCGAAAAGCCATAGATGATTACCAGAGTTCTGATAGGTGATTTTCTTCTTTTCCCATCAGAGGAACCATGGTGCCTGGTCACTAGGATATTCTCAATGGAGTGGTGAGAGGCTTGGGCCATCATTTTATATTTTTATAAGATTGTGGTTTCTTCTCCCCCTAAATGATTTGTGGATTACAAATAACTGGGATCCATATGAGCTCCAACTTGGGCCCCATCATGCTGGCAGCAAGACTGTAAGTAATCACTGGCCAATGAACAGGGTATAATAGAATGTTTCATAGGTGGTCTGTTTAGAATTGATCAAGAGGGCAGAGGGTGTTAGTCCTGCTAAATGACATTGCATTTCCTCATAATTGTATTGTTACATTATAAATCTTCATTGTTCAATGACATTGCATTTTGCTCTTGTTAGTACTGCTGCCTTCAAGAATTTTGCTGCCCAGTGACATTGCATGTTCTCATATCTGTACTGTTGTATTATAACCTTTTATTGCTTAATGACATTGCATTTTTCTCGTGTTTGTATTGCTGCATTATAAAGCTTTACTGCTCATTGATATTGCCTTCTTTGTGCATGTTTGAATGTCAAGACCTTTTTCTTTTGAGTTCTGGGGAAGAGGGTGAATGTATGTTTTCATTGCATGCATATCTCACCTTGCCTTATTGCTAACTGGTGCACTGTTGAAATACTTTGTTTATGGATGTGCTATTGCCTTTTTAAACAAGATGTGTCACCTAGAATAAAATCTGTCATTCTTGCCACCTTGGTGTGTTGGGCCTAATAGGAGTGTCACCAGAATCAGGTACAAAGAACCCATATCTCTTCAGCTACACGTGCGGGTGTGCTACATGATTTATTTACCATGTATAACATAAAAAAGAGCATACAATGTATGAAACAGTAATCTCACCACATTATGGGAAGAAAGACTTATTATTGAAAATCTTTATAAGTGTTTATGGAGCCCATGCCCTCATTTACCTACCTTTTTTGGAATGCCAAAGCCACACAGGAACAGAGAAGACCCACCCTATAGAACAGTGGCAGCAAGTACTTACTGAAGCCATGGTCATTTACCTTGACTACTTGCTGAAACCTTTAGCAGAACAGGATAAGTCATACATAAGAGACTGTTTTGCATCAGAGCTCCTTGTGAATTGTTTACCTCTCACAGTTTCCCCTTCAGCTGCTCAGTGTGTAGATATTCCTATTACATTGTTCAATCATTTTTGCTTAATACCTTTTTCCTGCAGTTACTTGTCAGCTATGTGCTGTGATATGTGTGGGCTTGAACTGTATTGATGATATTGCCATCCTATAGACACTGCTGTTTCTAAGCTCTTTCAAAGCTAATACTAATCTCTAACTTCTAAGGTAGGGAATTCATTTTTTCTGCTCAAAATAACCAACCTGATAACTTACTCTACCCATACAAGCTATTCTACTACTTGAGATTGGAAGCAGCACTTTGAAATTAAGCAGATTACCTCGGATCCTGTGGGGTCTTCAGTACATGTGCTCTACTTGCTATCTGCTATATGATTGCTACTGCTACATTCTTCAGCCTAACATAACACAAATAAGACAAAAATGCTGATTTATGTTGACTCTATGGACACTCAAACTTCTAAAACTAAATTTTCACTGATTGCTTCTCCAGAAAGACCCTTTACCTAAAAGACCCAGAATGGGGTAAGCAGCAAGAATCTAGTAAAATGTCCAGTAAGAACAAAACTGAAGTGAACTTTCAAACCTAGAGGAACTTAAACTAGCTCTACAGCCTTTACAACTAGCTGTCCAAAACTTTTCAGACCACTTACAAACATTTGGCGAATCCATCAACGAGATCATAACCAGGGTTGAGAAAACAGAAGCTAAAGTACTGGGCAATGTAGTCAAAATTGAAACTATGCAGAAAGAATCTTCTTCAAATTCAAAATACATACAAGAATTATAGCAAAAAATACTGGACCTGGAAGCAAGATCCAGATGCAACAATATTGTTTTAAGAGGTTTGCTGGAAAACGTGGATCAGTCTAACTTATTAAATACAATTTTCAACATTTTTGCCATCCTACTAGATAACACCACTGAAGCAAGACAAAGTCATTGAGAGAGCCCACAGAACTCTTCTCCCTGCTTTGGACTCTACCAGACCACATCTAGTCTATGCCAAACTTCTTAATTACCAAGATATTAGCAAAATACTTACTTTGGGGGAAAAAAGAAATCAGTTACCTGGAAAGGAGCTAAAATCTTTTTTAATCAAGACCTGCCACTACAAATTAAAGAAGAAAGGCAGAAACTATCCCCCTTCTGTTCCTACCTGATACAGAATCAAGTCAAGTTTCAGATGAAATACCCTCATTCTCTTTCTTTTCAGCACCAAGGCTTCAAATATATAATCTCCAGTGTAAAAGAATCTAAACCAACCTTTTTCAACATATTTAAAACTGTTCCTGAAGCCAATACACCAAAACACTAAAACTAATAACTTTTTGTTGTTTACATACTTTAGCAGCATGAATTACTGCATTCCGACTTCATAATCAGTGATTTTAATGCTTAAATATTCACTCTAGCACTTACCACGACCAAACAGCAGCTTTTTGGATGCCCAAAATGCTTCTTTCTATGTGGGAACCGCTGATCTGCTCCATACCATGATCTCCACGATTGTGCAATCCTGGGTAGGCCCAAAAACACTTTGTTTCAACTCTGACCTCCCTACCCAGACTGCAGCATTCTCTTAAAGGGCTCCAACCTTAAAAATGCAGTTTACAGAATATAATTTAAAACAATCATTTTTTTTCTGGTTCCTACCTCACCTCTAAGTAATGAAGCACTCTCAAATGAGATTTTAGTGAGGAAATCTCTCCATGAATAATCAAGTCTGTTTTTTTTTTCAGCATCGTTGGACTATCGCTTCTGTTTTACTTTGTCTAGAATCAATACTGCCGATGTTTAGTCTCAGGACTTCATACCAACTATGTATGCAACTTTACAGCTAAGTGCATATTGTGTTGTTTGATGCTATTTTTGTGTAACCTTTACAGACTATATCCAGGATGTTAAATTATACTGCTGTATTGTATTTCGCATGACTTAACCCTCTCAGTTTTTGCACATATCCTTATACTACTGTTCCCACTGATTCCACTTGTACTATACTAAGTTAATTCTAGTACCTTTATCCCCAAGACAGTCCAAGGTTAAATGTGCTGCCTTTCCCAAAAATTCATGGCTTTTGTATTGTATATTTATCAGTGGCTCCCAACCTTTCCCATACAAAGGAAACATTAACATGGGCAAGATGTACTCATAGCCCCTTGACATATCCATCTCATAGTGCCTCCATACTGTAAGAGGATGCTAAACACAGATATAATACACCTATTTTGTTAAACTGATGTGTTTTTCTCATGCCTTTTAGACATGGATCATGAATATGTTGCAGATCAATCATTTACTCTATGTTCATGAAGGCACACCCACTTACACTGAAAGGCTACTGACCTATAACAGTTCCTCTCTCCATGAACTGGGTCACTGCCAAAATTATACCTGTTGTCATTACCTATTGTTTGTTTTCTACTCAATGCTATTAACTTGATTTCTATAGTACAGTTAGTATTAAATGAAAATTTGAACTTGATAAATGGTAAATGTGTAATTTCTCTGTTATACTTGTGAAATGTTTACTGTCTTTCTTTGTATGATCTGCCAGGTAATGTCAGTTGTGAAATGTTAACAACTACATCTATTTCTTAGTTTAATCTCATGGTGAAAATTTATGGTTATATTATACTGTTATCTTGCTTATCCATGGAGAAGTGTCTCCATGAAATAGAATAGAAGACTTTATTCAAATTATTTTTATGCAGTTCAGCACGGGTCATGACATCTTTTGTACCATACTTAATTATTCATTTACACCTCAAGTGAGACCCACCAAAATTATGTCTGGTCTCTGTTCTCTACCTTACCCCACCTAACTCACTAAGAGCTAGAGATTTGCAGTTGACCTGTTAGGAAGTTATGCTAGCTATACTCTGTAAAGATTATTTTTTAACTTTGAGATTACATCCTATTAGAAATACATTTAGGGATCACATGCTCACTAACCATTTCAGTGTTTATAAAGTTAGATCCCTATCACTTACATTCCCTATCTCTTCCGGGCTGCATAGGTTTGTGATTAGGCACAGGGTAATTGCAGGAAGAGACATGCTCCTATGTCCCTGCAAATTAAGGTATCTACTGTCATATTTCCCTCTTTCTCCTTATCAGTGTAACCAAAAACAATCCAGCTCCATGTGGACAATTGAGTCATGGAATATTGGGATTCAGATAGAAAAGAAAATTATTTTTCACTTGGTCCTTAAATCTAAAGCAAACATAACTCTAGTGCAGGAAACATATTTATTACCAGAACAATGGAATTCTGCACTCAAGAAAAATATGGATTAAGTCTATCATAGCCTCTGTCAAAAATATGAATAGCTCAGGGGTAGCTATCATAGTGAAAGAGAACTTCCCCCTGGAAATCAAAAGCTACGACTCAGATACTGAAGGCAGATGGTGTCTCATAACATTCTGCTGCTCACACCTAGACAAACCTATTCTTTCATTAAACGTATACATTCCTTGCACCAAACAACATGAATTTATCATGACTATTTACAAAATCCTCTCCTCCTTCCCTAAACACTACTATATTCTAGGTGGAGACTGGAATGCGATTCAAGATCCACTAACTGAGAGAACAAACACTAAAACCAAACAAAACAACCATGCTTCTTTAGCCATAATGGAACTTAGAAATGACTTTTATTTATTTGATCCTTATACCTCTCAGTCTAATAACACCTCCAATAATAAATTCACATTTTACTCACACTGCCACAAGATGTGGTCTAGGTTGGATTTTTTTCCTTGTTTCCAATATCCTTCTCAATTATAACGTATTTCATACTGAACCCAGGTTCTTCTCAGACCACTCTAAGATTACTCTAACTATTGACTGGTCCAAAGACCTAACTATTAAAAATAGAGGACACAGCTGGGCATTTAACCATGATGTATTAAATAACAAAGAGATTCTACAGGAAGTTGAATGTACCCTTGACCAAGCCTTGATCTCTACAGAACACAACCTACTACCCTTTGACATCTTTTGGGCCTCCATTAAATCCATGATCAAAGGCACTCTCATCAATAAAGCATCTTATTATAAAAAAGTACCTCTCCCAAGAGACTTCTATCAAAAATAAAATTAATAAGCTTGAGACCCACCTCCAATCAACTTTCAATCCTATATCTGAAAAACAATTAATCCATCTACAGAAAAAGCTTTTGGACCTCAATAATAAAAACTTATCTCTCCATGAAATAAGGACTTTAACAAACTACTCAGAGTGGTCCCACCTGCCCTCAAAATTCCTTGCAAGATTAATCAACCAAAACAAAATCTCCCCAAGTATGACAGAAATAACTTACCAAGGTAAGAGCTACCATAAAAATCCAAGATATAATTGACATTTTTGAACAAATCTATAGAGGTTCATATAGTTTCCCCGACCTTCCTTCAAATAAATCAGATATAGAAACTTTCTCGAACCAACTAACTTTCCCTAAACTTAGCCCTGAACAACAAACAACCCTATCATCCCCATTACCCAACAAGAAATAGTCATGGCTTTCAGCAAGCTTAAGCCCAATAAAGCCCCAGGTCTGGATGGCTTTAACGCAGAATTCTACAAAGTTTTATTCAAAAAATATCTATTTTTCTTCTCCACCTATTTACCTACATTACTCATAATTGAATAAAAGATTTACACTTAAATGCCTCTAAAATGATTTTCATCCCTAAATAAAACTCGGATCTTAAAAACCCTTGGAATTATAGCCCCATAGCTCTTATTATCCTTGACATGAAGATCTATGCTTCTATCCTAGCTAACAGAATTAAACCTATTGTTCCTACCATTATCTCCACTGAACGATCAGTGTTCACTCAGAATAGACAAGCCTTTGATCACACTCTTCTCCTTGACACCCTCTTAACCCTTTCTACCACTAATCACAACCCTGTATATACTCTGGCTATAGATGCCTGTAAAGCCTTTGACAGATTGAATGTAGAATTCCTCCTATCTACTCTCCCTATGTTCAACTATCCTCCAGCTTTCATACAGTCTATTAAAACTCTATACTCCAACTCCCACACTATCTTACAAATTAACAATAACCCTTCTTCTTGAATTGATATTAAAAATGGAGCTAGACAAGGGTGTCCAATGTCTCCCTACCTATTTAACCTTTATATTGAACCTCTTTTTCTGCTAATCACACAAAAAAAAAAAACTTTCACCGTATTCCCACCCTCTTCAGTACTAACATTCCATTCTGAGCCTTTGCTGATGACCTTAACCTCTATTACTCCCTCCCTAATTCTGACCTTCCAAAAATACTAGACTCAATAGATAAATACTTGAGATTCTCCAACTATAAACTAAACTTAGAGAAATCAACCATCTTTCCTCTGAACCCTTTCTGCCGACTACCTAGCTGCCCCCTCAAATCAAAATTAATCATTCTTTACACCCCTTTCACCAAGACCCCAACCAAATCTATTCGAACAATATCTCCAAACTATGATCTAACATCCAACAAGATTTGAACAGATGGACAAAACTACACCTCCCATTAATAATGCTATAATCAAAATGAACATTTTACCTCATCTGCTTTATGTTTTCAATGCTTCTAACATAATAATTAGCAATAATTTTTTTAAAACTCTCCACTCATCTTTCTCCAAATTCCTATAGTTCCCCAAATCAATCAGAATTAGCTATAATAGATAACTTGCCCAAAAGACAAGGGTGGTTAAGTCTACCTAACTTCAAACTTTATTACGATATTATCAATGGCAGCAAGATAGTAACAATATCCGATTATGCTCCCAATTTGTTTACCTGGTCTACTACATGGGTAAAATTATATTATAACTATATAAAATCATTCAGCTTTAACTCCAAAGCTCTCCCCTTTCTGAATACAGAAAACCTAAAAAACTTCAAACAACAATCAACCATTAAGCATAAAATAACTATTCTTCAGAAGATTTTCAAATCTCTAAAACTGTCCATTGCTTTCAATACCTTGCAAGCATTTAATCTCAACCCCAACCTTAAATTAAACAACAAAATGATTAACCTTGATAAATACCCCCTCATCAGAGAGTTAACTATAGCAGATCTCTTTCCTCAAAGAAATAATTCACTATCTGATATAAGACTACATATGTCTCTACCCAAATGTTATACAATCATCTTGAGACAAATCCTTGAACTTTGTCGTAATACTTTGGAAGATATCTATTTAAATCTAAATGATATTAAAGCCCGCAAATCCATATGGAACCTCCTTTTACTTAAGAAGGAAATTATTTCTAATTCATATAAACTTGTTCTTTCTATATGAACCCAAAATGAACTAATGTTTTCAAACTACTGGAAAGACCAAGAACCCTCCATTTCCCCTAACCAAATTTCCCAAGGTATTCAACTTTCCTTGAAACTTAATCCCCTTAAAAAACTTAACTATACCCGACTTATCATCTTAAACAATGCGTACCTTACCCCTGATATACTTTCTAAAATCTACCCATCCTCCTCTCCCCTCTGTCCCTATTGTACCAATCACAACCTTGACCTGCTCCATATTTTTTGGAATTGCAAATGCTCTTATAGACTCAGGTGCTCCCTTAGAGTACAAATGAAAAAAATTGGGATATGAAAACCTGACTTTGTCCTGGAAATTCTCAATATTACATATCTCTCCTACAGGATTATCCAAACTTCAGACTCATATCTTAATAACACTGTTTTTCCTTGTCAAACTTTATATCACCCTTAACTGGAAGGGTAGATCTCTACTCACTTGGGATAGATTTAAACAACCTGCTACTAAACACATACTTTCCCCCAAGTATCTGAAATACACCCAAAGACTTAGTACACACTTTACCGAATATTAGGATACTTTATTTGATCTTATTCTAGCTTAATCTCTATTAACTTATTTATTTTGTTGGACATAAGGCATATCTGTAAATAGTTATTTATTGTATATGTCTATATTATTTTCATTGTTTTGGTTGTGCATTGTCTATTACCATTTTGTATTGCATTATTAAAAATTGTTAATAAAAAGATTAAAAAAAAGATTGCAGCATCTTATAGAATGAGAGAGACTTTGTTTTAAATGGCCAGTCCTCTTTGTTGCAACCTTGAAATGAGAACAGTAAAGTAAAGGGGTGGCTTATTCCCCTACAGAAACAGTTTCATGTTTTCAAACACTGTCTGTACTTCAGTTTTTAACAGTCTCTGTTGGCATCAGCCAAATAATTCACCATACAAATGTTAACCGTGTAAAACATAACCTAAATTAACTAGTTATGCCACTATTTCAGTTCTTCATTACTAATTAAGGTTTGTCATGATGGTTAAGGTCTTCACATCATGGACACAAGGTACAGGGTTTGATTCTTACCTTTGGTTAATTGCTGGGCTCAAAATGGCCCTGCAGGGCAGTTAGCCTAGTATTCACTTCAATAGTCTTAATTGGCACTCATTAATATTACCCTGCTTTTTTCATGTATGCTCTCTTCCAGGTTATTCTGCAGGGAACTAATCTCATATTCCTGGTTAGGGAAAGCAGCCCAGGTGACATCCTAGTTACCCGTACTACTTGTATTTTCTCATTTTTGTTCAGTCGTCATGGACCTGTCATGGCCATGACATGTAGCTGTTCAAAAATCACTTTTGCTTATCTATAGACTCTTGCTCTTCTGCTTCAGCCATCTATTTAACCAGTTGTCTAAACTCTTCACCCCAAATCATTTTGCATTGCAAAGTCCCTTTGTAAATAGTATTTCCAAAGCTAACAAATGTTGGATGGATTTAGGCAGGGCAGACTATGAATCCCTGAAACATAACAGACACAATTTAAGGCCCATACCAAATTCTTTATCAGATAGCTGCTAAATTCTCAGTTTGCATCCTTCCATTTTTTGACATTTATAAAAAACACAAGGTCTATGTTATCATTGCAATATTACTAACATCTTCCTGGAAATAATGGGGTCTCAAGAATTTGTGTATAGAAATGTTGGTTGTTCAAGGCATCGGCCATACCCTAACTAGCTCATTTGTATGTATGCATCTCTCTCTTTTTCTCTTTCTCTCTCTCTCTCTGTCCACGTGTGTGTGTGTGTGTGTGTGTGTGTGTGTGTGTGTGTGTGTGTGTGTATATATATATATATATATATATATATATATATATATATATATATATATACTTCATCGAACGGCCACAACATCAAAACCCACTTCTTCAAAATGGCATAACATCGTAAACCAGAGAACTGATGTTTCCCACACGGTAAGTAACCATTTGGCCATCCAGAAGTCGAAATCTACCATTGAAACAAATACACAGATGTGGGGGGACTTGTGCCCCCCACACCCCCTTACTTTATATTCCAACTTCAAGAACAAAGTTCAAGTTGATGGCCAAACAGTTACTTACCGTGTGGGAAATGTCGGCTATCTGGTTTTCGATTTTATGCCGTATCAAAGAAGTGGGTTTCGATGTTGTGGCCGTTCAATGAACTAAGGATAACCCAGATATATATATATATATATATATATATATATATATATATATATATATATATAATTATCATAATCATCATCTTTCAGCTGTTCCCGTTAGGGGTTGCCACAGCGGATCATCTGTTTCCATTTCTTCCTGTCCTCTGCATCTTGCTCTGTCACACCATCCGCCTGCATGTCCTCTCTCACCACATCCATAAACCTCATCTTAGGCCTTCCTCTTTTCCTGTTACCTGGTAGCTTCTTCCGTAGCATCTTTTCCCAATATACTCAGCATCCCTCATCAGCACATGTCCAAACCAACGTAATCTTGTCTCTCTGGCTTTGTCTCCAAGCCTTTCAACCTGGGCTGACCCTCTAATATACTTATTCCTAATCCTGTTCACCCTCGTCACACCCAGTGCAAATCTTAACATCTTTAACTCTGTCACATCCAGCTCTAACTCTTTACTTTTTGTCAATGCCACTGTCACCAACCCATATAACACAGCTGGTCTCACGACCCTCTTGTAGACCTTCCCTTTCAATCTTACTGGTACTCATCTGTCACAAATCACTCCCGACACTCTTCTCCGCCCACTCCATCCTGCCTGTACTCTCTTCTTCACCTCTCTTCCACACTCACCATTACTCTGAACTATTGATCCCAAGTATTTAAAGTCATCCGTCTTCGCCACCTGTACTCCTTGCATCCTCACCATTTCTCTATCCTCCCACTCATTCACTCACATATATTCTGTCTTAGTCCTGCTGACCTTCATTCCTCTTCTCCCTAGAGCATATCTCCATGTCTCCAGGGTCTCCTCCACCTGTTCCCTACTCTCACTACAGATCACAATGTCATCTGCAAACATCATAGTCCACGGGGACTCCTGTCTGATCTTGTCTGTCACCTGTCCATCACCATTGCAAATAAGAAAGGGCTCAGAGCTGATCCTTGATGTAATCCCACCTCCACCTTAAACGCATCCCACCGCAGACCTCACTGCTGTCACACTACCTTCATACATATGCTGTACCACTCTTACATACTTCTCTGACACTCCTGACTTCCTCATACAATACCACAACTCCTCTCTAGGCACTCTGTCATATGCTTTCTCTAAGTCTACATAAACACAATGCAACTCCTTCTGACCTTCTCTGTACTTCTCCATCAACACTCTCAGAGCAAACATCGCATCTGTAGTGCTCTTTCCTGGCATGAAACCATACTGCTGATTACTAATCATCACGTCCCTTCTTAACCTAGCTTCCACTACTCTTTCCCATAACTTCATACTGTGACTGATCAATTTAATCCCTCTGTAGTTACTACAGCTCTGCACATCACCCTTATTCTTAAAAATCGGTACCAAAACACTTTTTCTCCATTCCTCAGGCATCCTCTCCCTTTCCAAAATTTCATTAAACAATCTGGTTAAAAACTCCACTGCCATTTCACCTAAACACCTCCATACTTCCACAGGTATGTCATCTGGACCAACAGCCTTTCCATTCTTCATCCTCTTCATAGCTATCCTTACTTCCTCCTTGCTATTCCATTGCACTTCATGATTCACTATCCGCACATCAACCAACCTTCTCTCCCTCTCTTTCTCTTCATTCATCAACCCCTCAAAGTACTCAGTCCATCTGCTCAACACACTCTCCTCGCTTGTAAGTATGTTTCCCTCATTATCCTTTATCACCTTTACCTGCTGCACATCTTTTCTAGCTCAGTCTCTCTGTCTAGCCAATCAGTACAGGTCCTTTTCTCCCTCCTTAATGTCCAACCTTTCATACAACTCTTCATATGCCTTATCCTTAGCCTTCGCCACCTCTCTCTTTGCCATGCACCTCATCTCCTTATACTCCTGTCTACTTTCTTCATCTCTCTGACAGTCCCACTTCTTCTTTGCCAACCTCTTTTTCTGTATACTCTCTTGTACTTCCTCATTCCACCACCATGTCTCCTTGTCATCCTTCCTCTGTCCAGATGTCATACCAAGCACCTTTCTAGCCGTCTCCCTTACTAGCTCTGCTGTAGTTACCCAGCTATTCAGTAACTCTTCACTGCCACACAGTGCCTGTCTTAACTCTTCCCTGAACTCCACCTCACAATTAATGTTTTTCAATTTCCATTTGATCCTTGGTGCTGCCCTCAAACTCCTCCTTCTCCTCTTCTTGATCACCAACGTCATCTTACAAACCACCATCCTATGCTGCCTAACTACACTTTCCCCGGTCACCACTTTACAGTCTCCAATCTCCTTCAAACTGGCCCTTCTACATAAGATATAATCCACCTGTGTGCATCTTCCTCCACTCTTGTATGTCACCCTATGCTCCTCCCTCTTGTTAAAATACGTATTCACCACAGCCATGTCCATCCTTTTTGCAAAATCCACTACCATCTGACCTTCTGCATTCCTTTGTTTAACACCATACCTACCCATAACTTCCTCATCCCCTCTGTTCCCTTCACCAACATGCCCATTGAAATCTGCTCCAATCACCACTCCCTCACCCTTGGGTACAGTCATCATGACTTCATCCAACTCACTCCAAAATTTTTCTTTCTCGTTCATCGCACACCCAACTTGTGCACTAACAACATTCATCATTACACCATCAATTTCCAGCTTCATAAACATCACTCCATCTGACACTCTTTTCATCTTTAAAACACTCTTAGCATACTGTTCTTTCAGGATAACTCCTACACCATTTCTCCTCTCATCCACACCATGATAAAACAATTTGAACCCATCTCCAATACACCTAGCCTTACTCCCCTTCCATCTGGTCTCTTGCACACACAATATACCAACCTTCCTTCTGTCCATCATATCGGCTAGCTCTCTCCCTATACCAGTCATACTGCCAACATTCAAAGTTCCGACCCTCACTATCACAGTCCTAACCTTTCTCCTCTCTTCCTGCCTTCAGCCATGCCTTCCACCTCCTCTCCTCCTTTGGACAACAGTAGCCCAATTTCCACCAGCACCCTGTTGGCTAACAGTACTGGTGGCGTTTGTTGTTAACCCGGGCCTCGACCGATCCGGTATGTAAATATTTACTGGTGTCGGCATGAATAATTTGGCCAAGTTTTACACCGGATGCCCCTCCTGATGCAACCCTCCCCATTTATCTGGGCTTGGGACTGGCACAAAGAAATGCACTGGCTTGTGCATCCCCAGTGGCTGTAAAAAATGAGTTTGTGCACGCGCGTGCATATATATATATATATATATATATATATATATATATATATATATACATATATATATATATATATAAAAGATGAGTGAACCAGCACACATGCAAATCCAGTGATACACCATCTGAGTCCAAAACAAAAAAAGAAATCACTGGAAACATGGGAAGAGTGACCTAAAAATCCTTTAATAATTCCAAACAATTTTCCAGATGCACAGAGTGAACTGAAGTCCTTTAATGATTCCAAGCAAATTCCAGATATGCAAGTAAAAACGTTCACCTTGATATATATATATATATATATATATATATATATATATATATATATATATATATATATATATATACACACACACACACACACACACACACACACACACACACACACACACACACACACATATAAAATCTACCTACCTATCTGGATGTGTGTTTTCCTTTTTCAGCAATTAGGCTCTTCTTTCTTCTAGGTTGGTCATATCCAACCCCAGCATGGGCTTCAGAGTAATTTGGATACTCACTGTCACTGGTCCTGCCTGCCTAACCAACATTCTTTGTGATTGTGTATTTGATCATGAGGACACATCTGCATCTCCCTGTTCCCTTGGAGCTGTGATTCTTTTTCATGCGCTGTCCTTTTTAAGCTTTCAGTTATTTATTTCTTTATTTATATTTTGTTGGCCATGTAAGTCTCACTGGGCCAGTGGCCTCTCGTCAGGGGAAACATGAGGTGTCATTTTTACTAGCAGGGGAAATTTGTCCAGGGCACCAGAGAACTTTCCCTACCATTTCCTTAGGGAAGTGCTTGAGCTGATATGGAGGAGAAAGCAGCTTAGCTACTAGAACCAGAGGGTGGAGGTGCAAATGCTGATAAATAATTTTGATGAAATGGAGAAGAAAATGTTTCCCAGAAGACTAAGTTCCAGTTGTAGAACTACAGTCTGATGAATTACAATATGATGACTTGGTTCATTTTTAGGATGAGTCCAGAATAGTTTATGAAAACAGTATGCTGATTTTGAAAGGGAGTAACCAATAAAAGCAGCTGGGATGAGTCAATCAAACTCCTTAGAGTATGTTACAGGAAATAAAAGTGAACTGGGTGGAAGTGAAAGAAGGAGTTATGCAGTAGTCATAGTGTTTTTGATGAAAGTAGCTGGCAGAACACACCCTATGGTTCGAATTAAAGCGTCAACCGAAAATAGGTTTGACAGATGTATTGTGTAGGACCAACTTGAGCCTTTTAGTCATTTCAGCAGCTGATATTCAGTCTTGTTCAGCCAGCTACAGAAAGTTTATGTGATGTCACTTTTCCATCTCTTAACTCGGTTAAGGAACAAGTAACAGAAAAAAACACATGATATAGCCTTGGAGTAAGTATATATTTTCAGGAGTAAACTATTTACTAAAGGCAATATTTTTTTGCAGTTTAAAACTTATGTAATTGATGAAATGTAATTTATAACTACCTTAAAAGCTTATGTAAAGAACTGCATAATATTTTGAAAATTTGTGATAATACAGGTATTTGGAATAGGATATGTATGAGAAGCTAGGGCAAAAATGTCATTTATCTTGTATTGTGAATATAGAACCCATTAGTAGCACACTAAAATAGAATGGATTAAATATTTTTTTTTCTGGTGGTGGGTTCCTCCTACCCATTTAATTTCTAACTGCACTAAGAGAAGATGTAATCAGTGTAGGCAAGTGGGGAATGCAAAATGTAAAATTAAATGTTATGAATATTGTAACAAAGGAATACAAATGCAGTGAAGTAGAACATGACATTGCCGCACAAGAAATTTTGAATTAAATACAAAAATTGTTTAGATGAGAGCTTACAAATAATGATTGTGAACATGAAAACAGATTTATGTTATTAGCTGAAGGAATATGGAAAAGGAGTTAAAAGATGAAGGATGCCCAACTAAGACAATAGGTGACCATGTGAGAGAAAGAGAGAGAAAAACAGGCAAATGATGACCTTTTACTTAAGTCATACAGAAAAAAGATTAGCAGTTTTACAATGGTATATCAAGTATAAAGCTGACAAAATAATCCTGTTTGTATGTATATATACAAGATGTGTGTGGTAATATACTTGTAAAATCAGTGTATATACAATCTGTGGTAAAAGGGATGGCTGGGAAAAGACATACGTATACAGAGAGGTGTAAAGCAAAGCTATGCTTCAAGTACTGTGCTGTTTACACTAGTAATGAGGAAGCAATGGTAATTAAAGCATGTACAACACTGCCATTACTTATACACAGCATTTATTGCTACTTGTTACATGTGATGGATGGATTCCTAAGGTGTTAGAGATGATGAAACAGATTCTGGGATGGACAGGCTTATCCATCACTACAGAAAAAATAAAGGCTATGGCATTGTGAAAAGTATAGTTGGAATTTCTTTAACTGACAGGAATTAGGTTTTAGGAATAAGGTTTGGATCTGACCAATTAATATTGCAACAGTGGGAAGAAAATTTGAAATAGTTTGTAGGTTGTGGATAGAATGTAAACAATCTATCATCTGTCTTTGGATAAAAAATATCTAATAGCAGGAGTATTCATGTTACCTAAATATTTGGATACCATGATTACTGGATTTTGTGTTTTTTTCCGGGAAAATAATTTATGATGAAGTTTATGATAAGGGAATTATTTATAGAAATATTTATCTAGAGTCTAAAGAGGAAAGAATTAGTTGCACCATGTAATTTTACTTGTATCTTTACACTTAATTATTTTGAGAAAAATAGACCAATTGATAGGTTTATGTGGTCTTCTTTAAGTATCATGCCATTTTAGATACTTGAGTAAAAAAAAAGATGAAAAGAGAGGCTTTGTATGGTGAAATATGAGTCGATGTGAAACATTTGAAATATACAAAGTTTGCATGCTAAGATATAGACTAAAACTGTTCTAATCACAAAAAATTGAATAGGCAAAATTTTGAATCACAGAGATTCAAAGAAAAACAAAATAATTTTTTGCAGGGGGTTAAGTCCTCCACACTCAGTCTTAATTAGATATACCAACTTTGACATTGCTTTACAGTGGGGACATGGCAATTTGCCATAATCCTAAACTTTGTAGCCAATAATTCAAGAACTCAAACCACTGAGAGTTTGAGTATTTGAATGAAACCCATTAAAAAAAAAAAAAAAAAAATATATATATATATATATATATATATATATATATATATATATATATATATATATATATATATATATATATATATATATATATATATATATATATATATCCAAAAAGCAAGAAGAGTGGAGTAGAACTACACAGTGGCTCCAGGTTAAAACAAAAAGCTTTAATTGTAAAATGTAAGCACTTTCACAGTTTGAAATACTGTTTCCTTAGACGTTCAAATACTTCACTTCCTCCTCAGATAAAAATTAAACAATTAAATATTTGATGTCATATTAAAGCACAAGCAGAGCTATAAGTTAAAAACCAATACACATAAAATATAAGTAGAGAATACATATGTATAAGGAACATAGTTATATAACTAGTCTAAAAATACACACACACACACACACACAGATATATATATATATATATATATATATATATATATATATAATATATATAAAGCAATAGTAATGTGTTCATCAAAAAAATGCCCATAAAAACATGGCATGAACTAAATTTTCAATCAATCAGTTGAATAACTGAACAAATAATTTAATTTAAATTTTGTATTTACCTACGTAGTGGTCTGGCTTTGAGTAGCAGTCTGATGGGAACCTTTTCATTCAAGCCCTTCCCGGTGTCAGGCCAAATCCTGATAATCCATCTAGTCCCCAGAACCTCAGTTCTGTTCCTGATGCCTCCCAATCTACCATCTAATTTAGACTCCTCTATAACTGTAAATTTAAATTGATAAATATTACTTTTCTCAATGATATGTCTAGCTAGGGCATTGGTTTTATTCAAGCTCCTGATATCATACAAGTGTTCTCTAACCCTATCCTTTAGGCGTCTATTAGTTTTGCCTGTATAAAAGGATAGGCATATGGAGCAGTATGCTAGGTAGACAATGTGCACAGAATCACATTGGACACAATTACCACACTTATGGATCCCAGCTAGCATCCCTGAGGATAGCATGCAGGCTTTAGGATAGCACAAATATTGTTTCAGATTCCTTTTATTCTTATATATGAATCTATGTTGTACCCAACTAGTTTTGAGGTATTTTCATCTGTAAGTATGGGATGTTAGCTGGGACCCATAAATGTGGTATTTGTGCCCAATGTGAATATCTAGATAATTCTAGATTTTTTAAACATCCAGGAACAGGACGACTGTGGCAGCTGAGAGCCATGGCTAGTTGTAATACCAAAAATGTGGTTTACGTTGAACATTGTGTGACATGTTTTAGGTTCTATGTAGGGAAAACCAACTGACATCTCAGGGAACTGATTAGGGGCCAAGAATACTGTACTAGGAAAGGAAATGAATACAGTGCGTTGGCCAAGCATACGTTGTCCACTGGGGAGCAACACAGGTTCCATTTTCAGGTCTTACATGTATTGAATGAGAGTGTCAGGCAGGGTGATAAGGTTAATATGACTAAGACAGTTGAGCTTCAATGGATTCTAAGGTTAGGGGCACATAGGTGTTATGGTTTGAATGACAGTGTCCCACTCAAACCTGTGCTGAAATCTAAAAGAATAAATAAAAATAAAAATAGCAACAAATAATAAAATGAAATGAAATTAAATAAACTTTTAAATGTTATTGAGTTTTATGATACTTTTTTCTAAATAACTTGCCTTTGAATTAATGTGATTTGTATTGGAAGGCTTTTTAAATAATGTGATTGGTCAGTTTGTATTTTGACTGATTATTTAAATTGTTTTCATAGTTCAAATTGTTGTCTGAAGAAGCAATATTGAGTACTACGAAAGTGCTCACTTTTTAATAAACCTGTCTATTTTAACAAAATATGTGTATTCCTTCTGCCTAGTGAGGATTTTTATAGTTTTTGTTGGTTTTCCAGTTGTTTGCTGCTTTAGGATTTTCTGTTGAATGTTTACACAGGTATTCATATCACTCAGCATCTGTCTCATACTTAAAGAATAATAATGGCTGTCCATGACTACCAATGGGCCCCATTTATTGGCTGGTCGTATAACAATAGAACAGTCATTTTTGCAAAGCCCAAGGGCAGTTTGTTCCTTCCTGAAACCCTTTAAATTTCAAAGAATTTGAACCACAGTCGTTAAACATGTATAAAGTGCATCAGTACACATTTTCTCATATACAGCTAACACAGGGTGATTTATAGGTATAAAAGTGCATGGTTTAGATAATACAGAACCCTGCTCAGCATTACTGTTGTTGCCAAAGTTCAGTTTCAGCATAATGTTGCTCGTGAAACACTTTAGGTCAATCACACAGTCAGTTACCTCAACTGTCTTGGAGGGGATGAAAGAAACTCCTCTCTCCAAGATCACTCTTTCTGCATCCTCAAGCAGCCGATGGGATATATTTCATATTACTGAGTTTCTCCTTGCCACCACATTCTCTTCAGTGAGTTCGTCATGCCTTGTTTTGCATCTTGTTTCCTCTTCGCATCTACTCTGCTCCTTGATCTCCTCTGAACCTCCCCTGTGTCCTTGCAAATGGGTAAAGGAAAAGAAAGTGGACTTTTATTTATGGCAGCAGTATGTATATATATTTATCAAATAAACTGGAAATTAATGGTTGTACAGGAGGTACAAAATAGAAAAGTTTCATATAGTAACTTCACTCTGGAATAAAATCCCAGTGCAGGTTAGGCAGAGTCCCTCATTGACTCTCTTCAAGAGGAATCTTGATGAGTGGATGAAAGATAGTAGGTTTACCCCGGGTATCACTTCTATGTCACTATTAGACAGAGGCACAGTAAACTAAACCTCGAAAAAGGGCATAGTAAAATTAATTTAAAATGGGTGGCGAAAGCCAAACACACTCTGGCTAGGCTTATAAATGCCCTAGGGCAGATAGCCTACTATGAACCTATGAACCTATAATGAACCATTGTTATATATTTAATCATTGGAAACATGACACAAGATGCACTGTAAAAAACTGGTCAGCCAAGGATGCAGAAATTTAAGCCTTTACATGAATATAAAGCTTTTATATAGAGCATAAGTTTGAATAGATTACCAGTTAAGGGTCTTATGAAATATAAAGTTGAAAAGGAAAGATGTCCTTCTATTCCAATGTTGCAGTATTCATTGGTGTGGGATTTTCCACATCAAGTGATCTGACATTGGCTCCTATACAAAAGCTTTTTTCTGGCTGCTGTAGGTGCTTGGAACGTCACATGTAGGGCCATAAACCAGGGACCTTAAATGCGACGTCTGCACGCACAGACCTCAGAACTTTTCAGCTGCAGATGACATCACTTCAGTTGTTCAGCTCCTACTCATGATTACTTTGAAAAGATAAATACCCTGTTGGTTTTTTTTTTTTTCCATTAACATTGCTGGTGCTTGGTTTGCTGTAGTTTCTTGACCGATTTCAGCTAAAAAAGGCAAATGTAATTGCAGTCATCAGATACCGCACAAAGATACCCACAATAGGTGCGTATTTTGTCTAGGTAGGGAACACGACCATACGTCATGTTCCATTTGTCAGTCCTTCGTGCCCAAGAAGCTTTGCAGTCATTTGGCCGCATTAAATTTATATCTCGAGAACCAGCGTCTGAAACACTTAGCCCTTAGGATGGACCCTGAGTTGGTCACCCAACCTGAACCACCCAGGAAGAAGGCCAAGGTTTCCACGGCTATTCTTACTGCCACTCCACTGATGGATGTCCCACCGGCTTCTAATATAGGGGCCAAGGAACGCCCGAATTCTCCGTCAGCTTTGATGGTTCCCAGTGAAGAAGCCATTTCTGCAGCCACGAAAAGCACATCTGTGGAGACTATTCAGATGGCCCCAACCGACGTTAAGGGGGAACCTGTTGTTGGCCAACTGAGTCCTCTCCTACTGCAGGCTGGGCTTCAATTTCCAGGCCGTCCCCGAAGCCTACGCCTTCCAAGAGAAGACAGAAGACTCCCTATTGGCCAAGGTAACACTGGTTCCCCCTTCTTCACTCTTTAGCCAAGGGCAATCACCACAAGTTACCCCACAAGGTGGACCTACTATCTCAGCATAAGGGATCCCTTATTCACCCTCAACTGCAAACGCTCAACCTAACACTTTGGGTGATAAACTTATAATCCCTTACAGTCAGCTCTACTCTGAGGATGTGCTTTCGATCCTGAGGGAGGCCAGGAAACCAACTACTAGAAAGACATGAAAGACATACCTCTCTAAATGTGAAAGATTCTCTAAATGGTGTCTTCTTAAGGACAGGGACCCAATGCAGGCTGACCCCTCCCTAGTCCTTAGCTTTGTTAGTGATCTCATTAAGGCTGAACTAGCTTACTCCTCTGTGAAAGTCCACCTTCCAGCCATTTCAGTCTACTTACCCTTACAGCCACCCCTGCTTTCCAGGCTGGATGTTAAACTTTTCCTGAGAGGGATGATACATATTAGACCACCAAGAAAACCCATCCCTCCTCCCTGGGACCTCAACTTTGTGTTAGAAAAACTCAACTTATCTACTTTTGAGCCAGCTAGTTCTGCCACCTTACAAATGTGTACTTGGAAAACCATTGTTTTAGTGTCCATTTCTTCCGCTAGAAGAGTGTCAGAACTACAGGCCCTCATGGCCTGCCCTCCTTACACCACCTTCCATAATGACAAAGTTACCTTATGCACAAATCCTTCCTTTATGCCCAAAGTGGTAAATGAACTATCCTTAAACCAGTCCATCCACTTACCTACCTTCTTCCCAACTCCAACCAACAATGCAGAGAGGATCCTTCATTCCCTGGATGCACACAGGCAGTCCTTCAGAAAGTCTGACCAACTCTTTATCTCAATTTCACCCAGGGCTCTGGGCAAGGCAGTCTCCAAACAAACCATTTCCTGTTGGATCAGGAAATCTATATTTTTTTGTTATTCATACTATGGCAAAGTCTTACCTCATGGTGTAAGAGCTCACTCAACCAGAGGCATGGCTTCCTCCAAGGCCTTTCTCAAAGGCCTGGACACAGCTTCCATCCTTGAAGCAGCTACCTGGTCTAATGTTCACACCTTCACTAAACACTACAAATTAGACCAAGTCTCCAGGGCCAGGGCAGGCTTTGCTAGAGCAATCCTGCAAGGATTACTGGAATCCTCTACCTCTGCCTTCTCCCCCATTACTCTTCTTAAGCTGTGGTACTCTCCCACACCAGTGAATACTGCAACATTGGAATAGGACATGGAATAGTTGTATAAAATCTTACCATAACCATAGATGTCCTTCTCTTCCATGTTGCAGTATTCCTTCCCACCCTCCATACCCCCTATTTTTCTCTTACTGCAGGGTCTGGCCTCTGGCCACTGCTTCCACTCCTGAAGGCTTATCTATTCAGCCTTACAGTGACATTTGTTCCTTTTGTTGGCATCTTGTTCTCCTGACAGGCCACTCCTCTGGGCTTTAAGTTCATTGGTCTGTGTGTGCAGACGTCACATTTAAGGTCCCTGGTTTATGGCCCTACGTGTGACGTCTCACGCACCTATAGCAGTCAGGCAAAAGCTTTTGTATAGGAGCCGATGTCCGATAGCTTGAGGCGGAAAATCCCACACCAATGGATACTGCAACATGGAAGAGAAGGATATCTATAGTTATGGTAAGATTTTACGCAACTATTCTATTATCACTGCTGTCAAAAAGAAACCATGTTAACATCTTTAGTGAACATGACAGTGTGTGATTGTTTTGGAAAAGTGAGGAAATATGAGCATGATATTATATGAATATGACAAAAATATACGTGAAAAGTGGATATAAGAGAATTTTTGTATGTGTATGGCAGCCATAGAAATAAAGATGTGCATATGTATAATACATAACAAGACATGGAATATCTGGCATATTAAGCATCAATGTTTTTCACTGATAAGAAGATGGAGATGATGTGTATAACTTGTATACTATATCAGGAATACAGTTTCATTGCATATATGACTTGTGGAACTGTGTAGATATATCAACGGTTCTAAATCTGTGCGAATGAGTGTAAATTCCGATCCCTTATCTTTTCTGATAAGTGCCAGTGAATCTTTTACATCCACTTGAGCTCCCACTAACTCATCATCTAACTTCCCATCTGAAGGACGGTACATTCATGTCTGCAGCAGCCCTGTTACGCTACAGTGCAGTATCAGTAACAGAAAATGAATCCAAGTACCTGCCTGAAAACAGAACTCAAAGACCCCTGAGTTTCGGGCATCAAAGGAATATGTGCCACCTGTTGAGTCTTTAGTGACTAAGCTTCACCACCTAGTACTATAGGCTCAGTGGTCCCCAGGCTGTTCCTCCTAGGTCTTCATTACTCCTTGCTAAGTACTTCTCACTGTTCTGCACCTTACAATTCTGGAGTCCAGTTTCTTTACTTCATCTGTCCACTCTCTCATGTTGGGGTATGTACTTACCTTTCTCCTGCTCCTGCTTTGACAGTTCCTTCAGGCTGCTGTCTTCTTACTGTCCATCCTCCCCTCATGGATCCATTCTGTGTTCGCTGTTGCCGCTAACCATTTCAGTATTCCTTCTCTCTTCAATACCTATGGCAACGACCTGATAGTTATTTTCTCTTCCTTTAGCTATGACACCATGTCCCTCAGCACCCTCAAAAAAAAATTTCTTGTGTTTCCTGTCCAGTTATTATTATTTTTTTTTATTTTATTTTTTAACCAGAGAAGTTCACTGGAGAGCCATGTCCTTTTCAGGGGCAAACTGGGAGAACTGTTTGGTTAATTAACTTGCTCAAGTTCGGCTGAAGGAATCAAACCCTGAATGACAGATACAGTTTATCTAACACCTTGAATCCTTAATCCTGTCTGTTAACTTCTAGGCTAAAATGACATGTCTGCCTCCTCTTGGCACTGCAGTATTCTTAACTTACTACAAATTTCACACCTATTTTCTCCACAATCACTCAGTGAAATTAGCAACTCACATTTGATAAATTTTCCATTTTAGCCTCCTTTCCTCATCTTCTATAGATCATGTGCATCTATCTTCTGTCATAAGCCATGTCTGATGAATTCCACACCATTTTTCTGCCCTTCCAAGGACCCCTGTCTTTGTGTAATTGTTGTCATGGTTGTCTTATGCCTATCCCACATATTTCTGAGTTTATATACTCTATTATCCTATCATTATTTTGAAAGACTGTTTTATGCACTCTCCACCTCTTCTGTAAAGAAGTACTTAATTGTATTACCCTTTTATTTTCCTTTCCTATTCAGTAAACATAGTTACTATATGCACTTAAACTGACGTGCAATGCTTATGTACGTTTCTGATAAGCATTGATGATGTGGCCCTAAGATCCTGTCTTTTGTTCACTACTAGAACACTTGACACATCTTAAGGCCCTCGCAGACCCAGCTGCATTTCACTGCTCTATATATAATGCTCTTGTACTGCTCCACTCCTCTGTATCGTTTGACCACTATAAAGGCTGACTTTATAAAATTACTGCAGTATGAGAACTAATCAGTTTATCTGAGTCTGCCTTGTCACTTGACAAGTGGCAGCCTGGCCAGTGAAGTAGCTATAATGTATCAGAGAAAAACAAGTGCTTTCCTAAGTGAAACATGTCACTGCATGATTCTTCCAAATTTGTTGCTCATCTTGACAGCAGGAAGTAGTAGTACGAAGGAGTGCTGACAAACAGACACTGACCTTCAGTGTCTAAAAATATGTCATTAAGTGAAGCAGCAAAATTGCAGCATAACAATCTGCAACTGATTCATTCAGCCTGCACTGTATCTTAACAGGCAAAGGCAATGAGCCAAAATGAAGATGGATTCATACATTCCAATGGAATATGGCTCTAAGGAAGTCACTTATCCAGATCCTGAACTTGTGGATCACCCTAAGATACAGGGCCTTCTGATTATTGTGCCATACTTAGTTGGCA